>NW_019100819.1:13319-26597 GCF_001856785.1 Myzus persicae | reverse complement strand
ACAAATATTAAAATAACAAAATATATAAAATAGGTATCTTTTCTATTAATTACATGTTCCTTTTGACGTTTAAAATATTACATAATATAATATGTACTCTATTATTCTATTCTATTTAAATATGTTTCTAATTGATTATTGACTATTGTTTAAAGTAAACATGGAATTTGAATGGACAGAAGACATCATTTTGAACCTTATAGATGAGGTGAAAGAACACCCTTGTCTATGGGACCCAAAAAATAAAGATAAAAAAATGAAGAACAAAAAAATTGATGCATTTCAAAACATTGCTAAGAAATTTGGAACAACTGCTGATATTGTTAGCAAAAAATTATCTAACTTGCTACAAAGCTACAGAGGATGCCGTCGCAAAGCAAAAAGTAGTATGGTTACAGGGTCAGGAAGAAGTGACATATATATTCCATCGTGGTTTGCATATGATTCATTAAATCAGTAACATATGTATAACATTTCATTGTAATCGGTTAGGCCGTTTTGGAGGAGTATGGTAACAAACACTGTGACACGATAATTTTATATATTAGATTGCATTATTTAAAAAAAAAAATGTTACTTCCTAACATATCAACCATTACATTTTCGGAAACAGTGAAAAGATTAGAAAACTTTTTTGGATAGTGTAATGACTCTTTAAGATACCTTTTGTCGGTCCCAACCATCAGTGTCATTTAATTTAACAATAACACTTGGTATAAGCAAACGCAAATCAAATGCTTCCAATGTCTCTGTTGATAACCTGTTGGTTATATCTGATTTAATAGTGTAAAATAATGGAACATAAGTGTTAGTTCAGCGTTCGTTGCAGGGTAATTATCATGATGTATTAGAGTTTTTGCATTTCTTGGCATTTTGATATCACATCCAATTTCCTCTAGCCAAGCTACTAGCGTTCGAGAAAATTGTATGAAATTCTCTAACACACATTGTTGGTTTTTTTAAAAATATTTCCTTTCTAGGGCTTACTATTTCACGTGTACTTAAATACACGGATACACCTGTAATTATGAAACACGTGCATTAACCCGTGTATTTAATAATACACGGATTTTCGGGTATTTAGAAATGCACATGTATTTAATAACACGGATACTTTCAAAGTCATAGTATATTAATACTAAATTCATAAGTAGTAAGTACTAGATGCAATAGAAATTAACTACATATATTATAATAATTATATAATCAAATAAAGGCAAAAAATAGAATATAAATAACAATAACAATGCATTTTAAATAATTAACAATATTACAACAATATGTGTTCTAAATTCTAATATGTATTAATTTTTAAACATATGTAACGTAAGTTAATAAATATTTAATCAATTAAATTTCTACTTTCATACAGCAAAACTAAGGTATTTACATTTTCTGTCAACAAACAGTTCTTTTTTTGAGTAACGATATTTCCAGCAGTTGAAAAACATCTTTCAGACCTGATAGATGTCACTAGTATTGCTAAGTATTTTTTTGCACAGTCAGCTAGTATTGGATACTTCGCTGTTCTTGTGTTCCACCACTCAAAAGGATCTATGTCGAATCTAAGCTGATGTTCGGCTAGATAACCTTGTAATTGCAATTTTGGATCGTTTATGTCTATTATTTCATCACCGTAAAGAAACTCCATGGCACTTTTATGTTTTATATGAAGTTTTTGGATTGCCAGTCGTTGGAACAAATACATGTGAAGTTTCTAGTATATTTTGCAACTCTGAATTTTATCTCTGGACTCAATTACCCCGTGTTCTAAATCCTTATACCTTGGATCGAGAAGAGATGATATTTTTTAGCTTACGCTCATTGTTCATGCTCACAAGCTGTTAGATATAATCAGCATTAGTTATCACTATTATTCTGTTATTATTATGTAATTTTATTTAGGTATTTTTGGATACTATATTTGTTATTCTATGGTGCAGTCATTGCATCAATGCCACCATATGTAAAATGATTGCTTGTTTTTATATTATTCTGTGTATGGCACTGAATATCGTTCCTATGTTCATATTATTATTTTGTATTCGGTATGGTCTGTTGTACCATTTTTATTTTTATTTTATTTTTCGGTGCTCTCGAAACAGCAAGTTGTGTGCTGACTGCTCAATATATCTTCTCTGGTTTTAGTTGTATGCGTCCATTGTTCCTTATCATATCCACGTGGTTTGTTTATTATTCGGTGAATGACGGTTTTCTGGTTTTCTCATAATTGGTACGTATCGTTTGGTTACCTTCTGCTGCGGTCATTGAACATTGTTATATTTGCAGGAGGTCCTTTTTATAATGTTCATCGTTAGTGATGAACTCGTCGTTTTGTCCTTTTGTATAATTTGGCTGCTTCTTTACTGTGTGTTGCAGTTTTATTATTTGACTAGCTGAATTACCCGGTTTCACCCGTGTGTAGTTTTTGTTTTATCAAAATTAAATTCTTAAATCAAGACAAATTGTTGTGTTTTAAAGAAGAAAAAAAATGTATTTTACTTAATGCTATTATGTGCTAAAAAAGTAGTAGTTGCTGAATTATAAAGACAACAAAAAAAATAATAATAGTATTTACAAATGATACTAATGATTCTATACACATATTGTTATTAAAAAATGTTTCTATAATTATACATAACTTTTTTTATGAATATTTACAAATGATACATAGTTGCTCAATTTTAATATGGTTTAAGTCAAAACCTCTTGGTATACCATATTTAGAGTTTTATTTTGTGGTGCATAAACGTACAAATGGTCAGGTCTTCCAACTCTAGAAAATACCACATACAATTGTCCGTGTGAGAAACAGTTATTTTCTAAATCTACACCACAATAAATTAAAGTCTGACCTTGAGCTTTGTTTCTTGTCATTGCAAAACAGACTTTTATTGGAAACTGAACTCTTCTAAACTTAACTGGAAAATCGTTGGGGTATAATGGTATTTTCGGTAAAAATATTTTTTCTCCCTTAGCACATCTGGTCAAAATTTTAGCTTCGATTACATTTTTTGTAAGAGAGGTGACACGAAGCTTAGTCCCGTTACATAATCTAGGAGAATTCAAATTTCTCAATAATATGATTGGAATCCCCACCTTCAGTGATATTTTATGAGGAGGCATACCAGATGGTGTTTGTGAATTTAAGAACTCTGTAGGAACATGTACCGATTCTTCACTATCAATAACCGATAGAAAAGTAATCCATTTCTAGTGCTTGAATTCCACTAACTATTAGTAAGTTTATTGTGTCAGCTCGGTTATTTGTAGTTGTTAAAATAACGCGTTCGCATAACCATTCACTATTCAGATTTTTCAAATTCCCAATATCTTGGAACACACTTTGTATGAGTTGTTCCAACGAATTTGTCGATACTGCTAGTTTTTTTACAATTGTTATGTACACATCCTTATCATTTACAGTTCCACTACCAATATTTAAGAGTAATGTAGAAAATTCTCCTGCGTGTATATCTCCTGTTAATTTGGTTCGCATATTTACAATAAGAGACAATTGTTTTACTTTCAACCTTAAAATGCATTAATAACATCGTCGTTTAAATATGAATTATGTATTGCTAAGGCAGTACAGTGGTTTTTACTCATAATGTAAATGACAATTGTAGTTAAATAATTTAGGGAATCACCACACAAACGCGAACAGTTCACTGATCACAGTCGCAGTACAATGATGAACCAACAATCGGCGCGCATTCGTTGTCTGGCGGATCGTCGGTCGTAACACGTTTATCGCATTTCGATAAGCAATGTATTATTATTTTTAGTCAGTGTTTTCTATACAACTCTTTATATATTATATAGCCTTGTAACAATTCATAACACATACAAAAAAAAGGTGAAAGTCCAGGTAGACGGAAACCTTCGGACCGCCGTGCCGTACCGTATTTCCCGTTATCGGCTGACTGCTATTGTTATTATTATACATTATTACAAATTACACGTAAACATTTATTTTTGAAAATTTCAACCCTTGAAAATCGGGCGACGTGGTGACACTCACGAAGGTATTTGGAACCACTTTGTGAAAAAAAATTGGAAAAAAGTTAAATAGCGTCGTCACAAAATTGGTACATAAAAAATGCCTGTTCTTTTATACATATTATAAGGATTATTCGTGATATGTTTAGCGGTATCATGTGAGTGTGCCAGATCAACCTGTTATTTTTATTGTAACTTAAAATTATTATATACGGATCTGGGCACCACATGGCATCATAATCATATTAAGGTACGTGGTGCATCACATAGTTATATTTTTATTATTATACTTATTTGTTATACTTTGTTGCCTTCTAGTTGGTTTTATATTTGATATTGTTATTATATTGTCTGTTATATTATATTATTAAGTATTATCTATTTGTTATATTGCCAAACAGGCGGATACTATTATATTGTTTATTACCAGTGTGATATTTTTAATATTTAATTATACAGTCCGCTTATTTACTTGGGGCTTTACTGGGGCATTATTCGTATTACGCAGTTGGTAATGTTGAAAAACTTGGTTGAGCCATTATAGTCAATATTGTTTTTAATATTTAAATTAAAAATAGGTTGACGGTAATAAAATATTTAAATATTTAAATTACAAATACGTATTAACGGTAATACAATTGATAATAAATATTTAAAATGATAATCACAATTCCTGCAGTGAAGCTGTGTATAGCTGTGTGTGCAATAACATTTAAAAAAACTCAGGAGAGTTTACACATTTACTTCAGGTAAACATAATATTGACTCGGGAGAGTTTACCATACTATCGAGAGTATACAACCGCCCGTCTAACTTGAATCGGGCATTAGTGCCCCAGTCCAGTTAGGGTGCGTAAATACGCTTCCCGGTGTTTGTTTGTCGTGTTGTATGCTATATTATATATTAACATATATATATTTTTTTTAAAGCGTGGTTTACACCTGTCGGAAGAAATATGATAGGTGGGGATCCAACAGCCACGTCAGTTTATAGTATATTATAGCCTCCCACCGGGAACAAGTTAGAAAATAGAGGCTAGTATCGTGGCAGCTGCACTCATAATAACTTTGCATCTGTTGTTAGTATTATTAGTGGTTTATAAACCAGAAATCGTATCCGGCATCATCATCTACCGAATTCTAAAAACAAACAAGAGGATATATCATCATCATACCATACTAAACAACTGCTACGTACTGAAAAAGGTAAAGTATTACTTTAAGCATTTATCAAACCATCAAAAAAATAAAACATTATATTAAGTGAAAAACTAAAAATCATTGAAATGTCTAAGTTGGACTTTTTCGTAATCAACATTTAATGTTAATATTTTTTTAATAAGACTTAAGATACTGGTTTCTGTTTACTTGGTATTATAGAACAAGTATTCTTTCATTTTTTTTTCTAAATATCAAATCAAATCAACTAGATTTTATATCTTTCTGTGCTATACTAACCTGAATGTAGCAGTCTCATAATCTGATTAGCTTAATGTTTGTTTTCTCTCTAAGACCCACGTTATATAGATAAAACACTTTCACATAAAATTATTTTTTATTTTTAAATAAACTTAGTGTAAAATCACCTAATATTATTTTTTGAAAATATAAAAGATTTTTAATCTGTTTTGACACAAATTAATTTAGACAAAACAATATTTCATACTTTTGAAAAATATTTTAATAAAAATAATTTTGTATTCGATTCAATAGATTTTACTGTAAGATTACTCAAAAACATTTAAAAAATGTTTAAATGTATGAAGTAATTTTTTATAAGGGTAAAGAGTAGGGATGGAAAATCCATGGAACGCGTGCCCAAAGTGGCACGCGAAAAATTAAAATATTTTTACTACAATATATATTATATTATATAATACTAAAATAGGTAAAAAAAAATTGAGCATATGGCTTTTATCGGTCAATAACGATTATTCAATTTTATCTGTAAATGAAATAATATTACATATTACATAATATTGCGTTTAATATGTTCGAATATAACAAAATATTTTTCATGGCACTCTCGAAAAGAAAGGTAATTTTAATAGTGTTCAAAAAGTTTGCCACCCCTGGTATAGAGTATACAAAATGTATATTTTGACGAATTGGATATTCATGTGTAAAATAACGAACTCTTATCAAACGTGTTATTGCAATAATTCAATAAGTATTAAATGTAAAAATTGAAACATACAATTTTTTAAACTGCTAATTAAATTTTCATTTTCAATGCTCAATGTAATTTTCAAAATATTTCACTCTATTTAGGCTATTTATAGTCATTTAAAATTGTCCTAAATTAAAGTTTTTTTTTTAAAGTGTAGATAAAATTTGAATGTTTAATAAAAGATTCTACATAGTTTGTACTTTTAAAAATTGAAAATTAGATATTTAAACAGACAATAATAATTTTAGTTATTCTTTTGTAATTCAAAAATATTGTTTGCTATATTACACTTGAAATTTAAACATATATTATTTATAAATATATATATTTTATACATCTACATAGTAACATTTTCAAAAAATTTAGATTAATTTTAAGCTATTACTGTTTTTTTTTACCCCAAACCTATTCACGTAGTTCTACAGTAAGTCAGTATAGACTCAAAAGTTCATAACTAGTAGATACATTGGTAGGTACTAATTGATGGTAGTATGTTGATAATATAATAAATACAATGTTTTCGGTAAAAATTAATTCAACTTTCCGTCTTACTAATAGTAAAATAAGTTACATTAATAGCAATATAAATATCATAGAATATATATATATATTATATGCTAACAGACAGTATTTATTTATCATTCAATTACAATATTTAACACATACATTACAGTTACACAGATACACTGTTAGTCAAAGTTATAACATAGATACATATTGTATTCGTTTCAGGATACATTTTTAAGTGGATCTAAAACTGTGTACAACAACTGTCAAAATCGGAACAATCATCAATTTCCTTAACCTAACCAGAATACTTACAAAAGCAGTTGGTTGAATTTATTTTCTTTCAACTTAAAACGTATAATATTTACCTATATTAATATGAAGTATTTATACAATCACATTACTTTTTTCATTAGGTACATATTGGATATTATAAAATATATATTTTAAATTTAAATCAATTTGGAATGAAGTACATATCAGGGTATGAATCCATTTACTCAAAGACTATATTGTGGATAGTCGTTCTGCTAGCATATTGCATTTTTATAAGAAAAATGTGGAATGTCTACTACATGAACATCGATGAAGAAATATGTTCAGGATGTGGTGAGTTAATATTTTTTTTTAGCTTTATGGTTTTATCATTATCTACAATCACTATTAGAGGTTTTGAAGAATAAAATAAGTAGATTTTATACAGATTAAATCACTTTTTCTCTCTGGTAGCTAATTAAACAGTGACTTGTAAATTACATCGAGTCATGACTAGAGCCTGTGTTTATATTCTGTTAAAACATTTGAAATATGATGTTTAAATGTAGACAAATTTATGAAATATTCCAAAAATATTCTTAATATTCTCAAAATATTAATAATGTTCTAAAAAAAAATTATCGATTGTTATTAATTTCGTTAATCATGAGCAAAAAAAAAAAAAAAATATATATCTTAAATACTTGATTATTTGTTACATAAAATATGCAATACATAAACATCGGAAAAGAAAATTAGTATTGTATTAAGTTTTTGAATGTTCAAAATAATAATAAAAAAAAATAATCTTTATACATATAATAATTCTACTGTACGTGTGTATGTCACTGAACTCCTCCTAAACGGCTTTACCGATTTGAATGAATTTCTTTGGGTGACGCTCTAGATGGTTTAGATTTTCAATTAGATCCTATAGGTCCAACCCAGGGAGTTGCTCAAACAGGGATTTTAAGATTTACGAAGTAAATATTTGTTTGTGTACGGTTGCTATAGGTTAAAGGAGAAATATAAATATATTTAGTAGAAATTGGTATTTATTATTGTTTATTGGTTGCCTGCAGTGGTTCATCGGGCAGATCAAGTATAAGCATGCATACAATTCAATTATCACACATCGCCTACCAAGGTGGCTGAGTTGCACTTATAGCCGCTCATCATTTTAAAAATAAAAATAAAACATTTTTTGGTAGTTATGGAGTTATATCATGGATTTGATAACTCCAATAATGAATAAAAATATTAATGTGGTTATTTTCATTTTTATCACCTGAAATTTGTTATATACCAGTAAAGAAGTATTAAAAATAAGCATATTTAATCACACACATTTCATTTTTTTCAGATAAAAGAACTATACCTAAACCTATTGATTCACTGAATGTCGAAGATGTATAGTATTGACAATTGTCATTTATACACATTTCTCATAAGTTTATCTGACTGCAACACTGACTTCAAAGAAAATATTTTATTAATTAACATTTAAGTTTAAAAATAAGTCTGATTTTTTAAACAAAATTGATATATTTATACGAAAAAGTAACTTGTAGAAAAAGTACTTAAAACATTTTTAGTTCAAAAAAATCCAACTATAATGTATATAAAAAAAAACATTTTCTTGATTTAAAAATGTAAGATTGTAATGTTATTTCTAATGTTATTTTTTAACACCAAAATATTTCCTAAAATAAAATAAAATACCTTACATTAAATCACTCTTTCTTTTTCATTGTTCACAAGATATTTAAAAAAATACTTGTTTAGGATTAATATTATTTCAAAATTAAAATAACGTAAAAAACATTTTTTAAATTTAAAATCAATACAAATAAAATAATGATATATTTTTTTTTTATCAATGTACCTATTATTCAATTAAAATTTGTATCCATATATTAATATACAATTGACTTAAGTACTATTAGATACGTGAATTTTTATAATTTTTTTTATACTAGAAATGTAAGCGATTAATTTGTTATAAAAGTATACAAATATAAAATACAGTTTTATTTTAATAAATCCAATAAAATTTTTACAAACCTAACTAAAAATATTGCATAATATAGTGGCTAATTTATAGCATTGAAGATGCAATTCAAAATATTCAATACATATTATATACCAGTGTTATAAAATAATGTTGTTTTTGTTAATTTCAATCTTTTACTGACCGTATTTAAAATGTCACTAGAAAATGGCTTACCGTATCTAATGCTTAAAAATCTTTTTACAGAATGTGCACAATTATTTTAGTAGGGGTTACTTGACAACTTTACTACAATTCATTAAGGTGAATATTGTCTCTATATTATAATAAATTAAAATTTTTAGACGCTGTTTTATTGAAAATGAAAATAAAGAATATTATGTGTAAATTTAATAGTATTATTGACTATTGTATAAAATAAAACAATTATTAGTTATTTACATATTACATATCGGTGTTGGTGAGTTGCGGCCCAATCCCTAAATAGCGTACTAGTTACGTTCCGGGTTTATGAGAGATACATACGAATTGCGGGGAGATTGTAAATTCCGCCCGAAATGAACGGGTAAAAACAAGATCTATGGTAAAGTATCCGTATCACGACGGGGGCGCGTGTTATCCTCATATTTTTATATTTTTACTTTTTAGACAAACTTAAACAAATTCAATTAGAAAATTACATAAAAATAAATAGTATAAATGAACCACATAAATATAGAAATTAAAAATTAAAAAAAAAAAATATATATACATGCAAAATATAATTAGAAAATATAAAAATAATGAAATATCTATAGATGATTATGTAGAAAACGTGGCTCATTATTTTGGGGATTTTAACAAAAAAAAATAATAGTATGGAAGTGATATTTTGATTCGTATTTATTATTATAATTATTAGTATTTTAACAATTTTTAACAATTTTATATGCTATGCAATATACACGACTTATAATAATATGTGCTAATTATTGATGATGATTTTATTTTGACTCATATTTATTATTATAATTTTTACTATTTTACAATTCTTAATACTTCTATATATATTGTGCTAATTATTGATTATGATTTAATTTTACTATAATACTATGATTGTTATATTTAATTTATGTTGTAATCATTGACTAAATATGTGAAATATATATTTATTTAAATACCCACTTCTAAATTATAATGTTTAATCTATGTTATGTCAGTTATAATATGATTAATAATACACATTCAGAAATTTGTTTATTAACAGTAATACATTTTTTCGGGTGGAATTTACATGTATGTTTCTTTACCTGTATTTTTTTCGGGCGGAATTTACATGCGCCCGAATTGCGGCCATACAATAATGTATATATTATATACTATATGTCCATATATAGTATATTAACATCACAATATTACGTATTTTCTAGTATAAATTGTCGTATATATATTAATATTTGTCTTAAAAAAAATAAATGATAAAAAATAAAAGTATTGGTGTAATACAATAATCATAATAATGTCAAAAAATTAGAGGTATTCAAGTATTAATAAAAAAATTTTATGTTATAACTGTTTAGTCGGGTGGTACTACTGAGTACCTTCCCTCTCTGTTATATCAACGCTATTCTCCATCAAAAAAAATTACTTATTGTATAAATTGTAATTATTCCTTTAATAAAAAAAAATTAATAAAAAAAAAAATTTTAAAAAAATGTTATAACTGTTTTAAGAATATAGGTAGTATAATATAATGAAAATAATTTAAAAAAAAAAATAAAAAGTATTCATATATTAATAAAAAAAATGTGTTATATAAATAAAAATTTAACTATTGTTTTGGCAAAAACTTAAAACTTAACGATTTAACTAAATCAAAATTATCGATTTATTTTCGCTTATGTTTTGTCATCTGTTCTCTAATGAAATATTATTTTTCGCATATTTTTTTTTGTCCTTACACTTTTACTTCTAAATTTAATGTATGTGTCCGATTGAATTTGTTGTAAGGCATCAACAAAGTTATATATATTGGGATGGCTAGTGTAGAACGGCATATTTAGTTTGGAATGAAAACTTTCACAGCTGTTTGTAGTACGTTTGCACATAGCAATAAACTGTGCCCAAATATTCGGTGAGAACATTGCGTCCGGTAAAATATAGTTTTCAAAAATGTAGTCTGTAAATTTCACTATCTGGTCATTTTCAGCAGGCTGTATTGCCATAAAGTCCGTCAGTAAAGCAGTCTAAGACGTTTTCAGGCTCCAAAAATGGTAATCCAAGAAAATATTTCAAATAATGACTAGTCTGTGTTATCATTGTATAATTTAGTAAGTCCTAAACTTTGGATTTTCCTCCACCAACTTTGCCCTAAATGAAATCGACAACCTCTTATTTTTGCATTAGGGAAGACTTCCGCAGCAGCACTATGGATTGCTGGTTCAAAATCTATAAAAATGTCAGTAGGAAAGCACGATACACCAATGGATATTAAGTGACGAATTACATGTTGAAAATCATACTTGTATGTAGTACTTAACTTGTTGGGCAGTAAAAAAAAACAGAAGAAGTAAATACACATCATTTTTAAGATCATGTATGGTAAAAAGTTGTGTAAAGTTTTTTGGACAGCTTTTGAACGTCCCATCAACGTATATTTTCTTTACATCACATAGCACTTTTATGTTTTGTTCCGTAGAAAAATCAACAATCGAATTCTCTTTATCATTTACAAATAAAAACTGTTCACCAATGTTGGTTTTAATTCCCATGGATCCCAAAGCAGTATGTAATTCTTCAATGCAGCTAGGCAGAGGGGGATGCACAGACAGACGGGCGCGATGAATAATATGTCGAATTAATGATAAATCATTGTTAGTCAAAGTTGGTATATCACCTTGTTTCAATTCCGAGCGAATAAGTTTTGACGGTTTGCAAGAAATGTCTACTACAGCTTTTCTTTTCAAAGAATTACTCATTATTTGCCTATTTAGAGCTTTTTTGTCAGGTTCACTATGTTCGTCGTTCGTGATTGGTATTACTCTCAACTATTACATTTGAGGTGATAATTTAATAAAGCACTTACAATTTTTGACACAGCAAGACCACCGCTGTACATCATCTTGTAGTGTCTTATGAAAACGGGATTTGTAGCCTTCGTAGAAAATAAGAGGCTTCGATTTTTCACTATATACAAATTCTATGACGAACTATATTAAAATACGTATAATATATTATTTAAACTACTAAACACATTACACACAAAAAAACTTTTACGAACAACGATTGATTTCGGAATGAGCGCATTGACAGTTTTCATTTTCTCATTTGAAATTATCCGATTATCTTAGTTATACGCAGTGTGGTGAATTATCTAGATAATTATTCTAGATAAAATATAATTATCTTTTTATCTTATCTAGATAAATAAATAGGTTATCTTAAAATAATTATCTAGATTATTATTCACAGTCAATGATTTAGAAATTCAAATTTTTAAATCCCGAATATTCACTGCGTTTCGTAATAATAATAATAATAATAATAATATTAAATAAATATTATGATAATTACAGACTATAGACTGTGGTGTAAGTGAGTATGAACATTGTCGATAAAATGCGGCTTAGTCGACATTGCGGGAAAAAACATTTTCAGCTAAAAATAGTTTATGCATTACGGACCCAATCACTTAATTGTGTTTATATTGATAATTCATTTTGATCCATATACACAATTACGGAGAAAATAGAACCAGCTTTTTCTAGTTATTAAAAATTAAAATACACACACTGATTACTGAGTATCTATTATACTATTGGGAATTAGCGTCTGCTGTATCAAATAATATTATAGTTCTTCTTTTTCCGCATTCGTCGTTCGTCATTACCTACCGAAGTTTAATGTTGTGGCTTGTTGATACTTATTGTGTATTTATGTCTTTAAGTTTAAACTAAAAATATTACAACATCATTTTATAACGTATTACTTCGAAATGGATAAATTCGTAACATCTTTTCGTTCACTTAAAAGACAATATGAGGACAACGAATTTGAAACCGACAATTCTGGACCGTCTGATCGCGAACGCAAATGCGAACCAGATATTCAAGATAATACATCGTCTAAGATTAATGCAACAATTGATGAAAAAGAAAATGTCCTATTAGATGGTACATTTTTTAAGAAGATTTCAAACACTGGATCAAAAATGTCAGTTACTTGTTTAAACTGCAACAAAAAGATAATTGCGTATTCAGGTTCTACCGGGAACTTATTGAGTCACTATACAGTAAGTGTAATTTCAAAATATTTTGAATTGTATTATTGGATTAGTTATAACTAATATTACTAAC
>NW_019100819.1:0-11006 GCF_001856785.1 Myzus persicae | reverse complement strand
ACAAAAAATATTGTTCACGCTATAGCATTAAGAGATTGATATTGTTTAATAGTGTTACTGTCGTAATTGTTTAATTAATGATATATAATTTAAAGGAATAAATTATAATATAACTTAAAAATAATGTTTGCCTTTTGTTATTTTTATATTCCCTCATCGTTCACAGCGCTCCATGCTTATTTCACGCATATACCACATTCTTACATACATACAATATACACATTCTAACATACATACATACTTACAATAAGTAAGCTATTTTTTGTCTACACTAGAAATTACTAGGAAATTATTTATATGGCAAAACAACGTTTGCCGGGTCAGCTAGTTTATATATAATAGACAATTAATAAAACATGCATACTACAAATGTCCAAGGTATTGAATTCTTTTTATTCAAATTTCTAATTAAATGTAATAGAAAATTAATAAAATATATCTATTACCTATAATTTTAAATTTTAAGTATATTTATAAATTTAATTTATTTTATGCAACTTTTAAAAAATGTAGTGTAGAAGTGTAGTAGGTAAATACTAACAGGCTACAATTGTCTGAATTTTAATAAAAAAATATTTTCTGTGAACTTTTGAGATCTTATAAGTTATAAGTACCTACCTATTATAATTTAAAGTGTAAAGATCACAATTAAAGTAAAAACAAAAATATGAAATTTCTAAATAATGTAAATAATGTATACTGTAAACCATATTACTTAAAAAGTTCATGTTTATGTCCTTACTTTATTTGTGTTCAGTAAATTTTAAATATTATAGGTAATCTCAAAAGTTTATTGAAGATATTAATTTATTAGGTACCTACCTGTTTTTTAATAATTGCGTAAAATAAATAAATTTTATAATTAATATATTTAAAATGTAAAAACATAATATGTCATGTTATATTAATTTGCTATTACATTGAATTTAAAATCTTAATAAATGGAATTCAAATATGTTACTATCTAAAAGTTACAAAATTATAACTTTTATATCATTTTTTTTTTTGGTTATTTATTTATTCGTATGGCATAGACAATGTAACAATATATACATGATTTAAGTATAAACAGTTTAATTTGAATTTCGGGTGGATATATTTTTTTTTTTTTTGATAAAAGTATACAAACTTTTAAGAAATCTTTTATTTTAAAATTGTTGGTATGTATTTTATTTTAAACCATTGATATACAAAGTAAAATTGTATGAATTACTAGCTCAAAATAGTTATTAAATTTTCTCGATTTTTACGTATTTTGTCAAAATTTGAAGTTAAAGTTAAAGTAAAAAATTATTTTTGATTCACGATTTTTTTAATAGAAACTTGCCAGGAACCTTGTACTAATTTTTTAAGTGTTTTGACCTAGCCAAAATTATTTTATCGAAAATGTCATATGGCTACTGTAATAGTGTGGAACACCATTACAGTTTTCATATTTTTATAATTATAATATTACAAATAGTATTATATACTATACAAATATCATAGATGCGCGTGTCATCTTTTATCCATTCTGTAACATCACGGAGTAAAGCTATATACCTATATGTATAACTCTTTTGTATAATAAACAAAATTTATAATAATCGTTCGGCCTGCTTGACATTCGTCAGCCGAACGAAGTTAGTCTCGTCTCACCACTTGCTCCGTGTATTGTTGCTTCCAGGTCATCGGTAAAGTAAAATATTTTATATTACATTTTATTTTACTTTTTAAAATATACGTTAAATCTTACTCGGTATAACTACTTGTCTTGTCGAACATCCAAATCCTCTCACATTCCCCCATTTGGTACATGATCTATCACTACGGATACACAATTACACACCGTATACCAGTAGTGATGGACAATAATTTAATTGTTACCACGTAACACTATAATTATTAGTTCAACATGAGTCAAAATATTTTGAAAATGTTATTAAATTAAGACTATTTCCTACATTTATTTTAAGGAATTGCTGCACCTTCAGACATTGTTTGGTCCGATATAAGTTTTTATTTGAATGACGCTATGAGTAAAATGGCCATTTATACTCTAGTTTTTAAAGGACGACATCAAATAAAAGAAAAGCTTGGATTGGCAATTAAAAATGTTACTGTAGAAACTCCGGAGGCATGGGAACCTCGTGTTACTAATTATGAGTCCGGTTTGTACCTATTTATTTTAAGCAAATATTATATTCAATCCATCTGTACACATTGTTATAATAATATTAATTTATATTTGCTTATTAGATACTTCTTTTGGTTCAAGTGATGAAGAAAATTAACAAAAAAAAAAAAATACTATTTACATTTTCTCCCGAAGAAAGGAAAGAAATACAACCACGAGAATACGTTTATAGAATGAACGATCAAAATCGATCGCTATCAAATTCCAAATCTTACATGGCTTTACCTAAAAATTCATGGAGTTCTGTGCTTGCTGAGCATTTTTGGATTCACACTCAGCTTCCCTGTAACTTGTCTTTTCGCAAAGCAAAAGTTAATCCTAGTGGAACTCATTATATTAATTTTGTTGGTCGATGTACATCATGCAATTCGAAATTTTCAGGATGTGTAAGGGATATGCCACTAGAAAATGCAAGGTAAATATACGAGGTGTGGCTATTAAATAACGAGACTATCTACTTAGCGATAAGGCATGAGTAGATAAGGGTATAATGGTAGTATATTTGTAATCTATGAATATCACTGCATTGAACAATACCAGTTTAGTCAGTTTCCGTTTAGTAATCTATGTGTAAGCGTCGTTTAAATTGACCTCTTACGTGTTGAATGTCGAAATCATGCCGGATGAAAAAATTGAACAACGTATTAACTTAAAATTTTTAGTGAAACTTGGAAAATCTGCGACTGAAAGTTTTAATTTATTAACTGAAGTATATGGAGATAGTGTCCTATCACGACCACGTGTTTTTGAGTGGCACAAACGATTTCGTGAGGGTCGTGAAGAAGTTGAAGACAATCAACGGGTGGGTCGTCCATGCTCCTCAAAAACTAACGATAACATTTCAAAAATCAATGAAATTTTGCGAAAAGATTGACGTCTGAGTATTCGAATGATAGCTGAGATGGTTAATATCGACAAGGAGACTGTTAGACAAATTTGGCCTGAGTTGTGGGAAAATGACTCTTGGATCTTGCATCAAGACAATGCGCCGGCTCACAGTGCCTTATCTGTAAAGCGATTTCTAGCTAAAAATCGAACTCCAGTGCTTCAACACCCCCCATATTCACCAGATCTCGCTCCATGCGACTTTTGGCTTTTTCCAAAACTAAAAAGTGCGTTAAAGGGCACACATTTTGAGTCAGTTGAAGCTGTAAAAACAAAAGCGACAGAGGTGTTAAAGACATTGCAAGAAAAGGATTTCCAACACTGTTTCAACCAATGGAAAATTAGAATGGAGCGATGTGTCAAACATGGAGGGGAGTATATAGAAGGGGAAAAATGTTAAACCATTAAAAAATATAAATAAAAAGTTTTTACAGAGAAAATCTCGTTATTTATTAGCCACACCTCGTAGTTACAATTAAATAGTATGAAGTAGTAGAGTTCTTAGTACCTATAATGGAGTTTTTTAAATTATTGTTCTATTTAGATTTTTATTCAACTTTGTAATTCAAAATACATTTTTTTATTAAAATTACACTTAACTACCCCCTGTCCGAACGCTGATAAATTTGGGAAGGATAAATTACTAACTTGCATTAACGAAGCACTAATGAATAAAATTTGTTTGGACCCGAAATTCGAAATGGGAGTTGCCAGCGACATGGACCTATTTTATTAATAATTAATAGACACAACTTTAATTATTATTTTTAGAAATCTAGTAAATATATATATATTGAACTATTTTTTATAACGATTAATTTGCTTAATATAATATGCAATGCTTTGGTATGGTTGTAAAAATGGGATAGGGAAGGGCTGACAAAAATTGTTGAATAATTCTTCAAATTATAATTTTGATCTCAAAATTCCAAAAATCAATTTGAAATTATTTGCACTAGTTTAGATAATTTCTATGAAAGAGGGGGTTACTTACATGACCATTATATCCGGTCTTGATGGTTTTACAGCCCTATAAAAACATATATATGTATAATTTATAATATTTGGAATTAGCTTCATTAATAAACTTGAAAGTGATATTTTCATTTCATAAAATTACTTTTAATTATTTAACAGAGTTTTAATGCACTGTTTGTACATCGGTAATTTCAATGAGACCCATAGCAAATGCAATAAAAAAAGAAGATTGATTGGTCCAGCGAGAGAAAAGGCTTTAACGTCAATTATTGACAACAATATTCCTTGTGAAACTTACAGGGAAAGGAAGCACATCGTCTAATAAAATTAGGTATATTTACTTATTATATTTTACAAATTTCTTGAGCTCTATGATTTGTTATTGTTCCTACCGAAATTCGTATACACACTCACACACACACACACACAAAAGAACATATATTATATTAAATTCAATACGAGCAATGTTCCATCAGAATCTAACATTTTATTTATTTGACATTTTGATATGGAATTTTAATCAAGAAACTTCAATAATAATGCATTATGCGTTAAGGGGCCTCACTACTGCCGTACATTTTAGTTGAAAAGACAAGTATTGACAAAATTAAAGTTAATTAACGTTGTCCGATTTTGATTCTAAAAAAAAATTTGAACTAAACAGAAAATTGTCTATAGATCCTACGAAGCACATTGTAAAAACTAAATTTTATATAATTGTGAATTGTTATTGATTAATCTATGTTTCAGATGGGCAAAGGGCACCACTCATAATTAGGCCACCAAGACAAGTTGGAAGGAGGAACAGGAGAAGATGAGGTTTATGACTCCAATATGTAAGTTTCAAACACATTTTAATTCACAAATACACAATGCTGTAGAACACAAAAAATTATTAAATATTTATCTAGATAAAATAATATATATTTGTTTTAATATAATCTTTTACATGATGAGCTAACAGATAAATTTACATTTAATTATTTAGACAATAAATAAATCATCTGAGGATTTTTATAATTTATAAACTGAAATTTATTGTATGTACTTTATTTTGTAGACGAACCAGAAACCGAAGGAGAAGAAGGCGGAAAAGAGTAATAAATAAATTTTTTTTTAAATAAAATTTTTTTAACAAAAACTTGACTTTTTATTTATATGAAACCTTGTTTTAAAGAAAATAGGAGCAATATTTCAGTTTGGTATCTTACTTGCAAGTGTACCTTCACTTATACATTCATTATTAATTTTGATGTAAAAAGTAAATGATTTAACTCTCCGGTTGGGTACAATGTTTTTTTTCTTATGTAATAAAAATAAATAATTAATTTACATAGGTAAATTAAATAAATATAATAATATAATATGTTTACTATAAATTATAAAATATTCAAACGATCAAATAATAGTTGGCTCGAAATTTCTTTCGCCGGACTTTAGTTAGTACATTCCCACTCGATATCTGCTTCCCGGTTTTTTTAAATTAATGTAATAAATTTTTTTAGATGTACCAGTCAACCGCTCCTTCTTATGAGGCGCAGGCGACAAACCTGAAGTCGCCATCAATGCCGTCGTTGTACCAGGCGCCGATCTATGGGCCATACATTGCGTATAAACACCGCATGGGTATCGTTTAAGAAGTTTATTCTGGACACCATTTCTTTTACCACTCATTACACTCGCTCCATCGTAGGACTGTGTAAATATTGGAATAAATGAATAATTTAAAATTTGAATTATCAAATAAAATATTCTTCGGATATCAAAATAAATAATAAGTTGCAGAATTTATTTAATATTTTTATTATATAATTTATGGGTTATTCATAGTATGATATTTAAAGCTTATTTATTGAATATGTATTCACGTATGTAGCTATATGAGTATTATATAGCTACATAAATATGTTAGCAATATACATACATTAAATGTAGGGTACCTATATTAAATATAAAATTCAATATTATTTCATTACATGAATGATCAGTTTAGTCATTAGTACACAGTCTTTTATTTATTATTATTATGTAAGTTTCAAGTAAATTCATTTAAATTAAACCACATTGAAATTCCTTATTAATTTAATTAAATTCTTATAATGGCACAAAATTGGTGTACACAGTTAAATAAATAATATTCATAACACCGTCGATGAATAATTCCATAATTTATTACAGAATTTAACCACAGAATTGTGTTTGACTTGTTATATAAAAATAAATAGCTGTGTACATCATTGATATTTATGTGATCTATTTAATAAATGACAATCATATCGCCCTCGATGAACAATTCCGTACCAAAATCACATTACATAATCGCAGAATTTAATTTTATTATATACACGATGGATTATGCATAGTATGATAAATATAGTTTATTCATTTTATATGTATGCATGTATGTAGCTATACAATTAACATTTAGGTACATACATATATTATACAATACAATACAATAAAATGTATCATTACCTACATTAATGGTCAGTTTGGTATACTGTCTTTTGTTCATTATTATTAAGTATGTTTGAGTAAATATATTTAAATCAAACCGTAGAACTGTGTCACATAGTTCTACGGGTTTGATATCAACACAGTCGTGTGTTTATCTCATTTAAATCGTTTACTATAGTACGGCCAGCGAAAAGTGAGATGTGACCGTTACGTTCCTAGTGGTTTATTTAAGCGTAATCACATATAATTGTGGAAGCGCTGATGAAATTCGGCCACCCGGAGCATTGGTATCGCGGCACACTTTTCGCTGGCCGTACAATAATTTAATTTAATTCTTAAAATGCTAACACAATATGTGTGCACTATATAATAATTAATAACCGTCGATGGACAGTTACATAGTTGCAGAATTCATCTGTTTACTCGGATGTTTAACCACCGATATAGGCTACTAATACTGACGAACGTAACACCATGGAAGAACATTTCTGTTCCGTATGGATGTTTTGTATTTATTTCTATGTTTAATTTAATATCTGACCAAGAGAAGGTTGGACTACCAAGAACAAAACAATTACAGAGAGCAGCATTTTATGTATTAATAAAAAAAACCGTATGGCTCTTCAATATTTTGAAAAAATTACGTCTTAACGAACGTCTCTAGTCTACTATAACAATCGGTTTGTGGACGAACTGCATACCCGCGGGTTCTAGAAGAATACATTTTAAAGATGAAACACTAAGAAAAAAGAGGGTAATAAAAAAACTCGCACAATTTTTCGAAAAAACGACAACGATATCGATGAGTGATACAAAACGGCAAGATAACTCGTCGACGGCTCGGCCGCCCCGATGAGCTGCCTGGTGGTAGAAACCATAGACTAAGATGTAATCGACATCATCGATCAGGCTCAGGTGTTGCGGGGAATAAGCCTCAAATGTTATGCCCCTTCCTTCACTCCACCTATCAAATAAAACCAAGTGATTTCAACACCATCTAATAGCATCATTGAGAGTTTCTTTTCCAAAACGCACTATTGCCAAAAATTAAATTTTTCAGGAAACACATTTTTTTGGGTATAAATCTAGTTTAGCGCCCACGCAATTTTTTCACTTTTTTTTCGTAACCTATGTAAATCAACGTTTTAAAAACGATGGTTCAATAATAATTTGGCGGAAATCAATAGTTTTTGAGTTTTTCGGCAATTTAGTTAAATAAGTAATTTTAGCACGTATTGATCATTGCCGTGTGGCGCAGTGGTCTGAACACACTGTGTCACGCGTACTGATATGAGTTCGGACCAGGCCAAAGAACTTAGCTTTTGGACTTTTTTTTTAAAATTCGTTCCGTTAAATTGCATTTTTTCAACATTGTAACCTACTTGGGGTGGTGACGTGGTGTTGCATAGCAAATCGAGGGATATTTTCGTTTTTAATTGTCCGAGGGTATATGGGTACACACGAATTGCGTACCAAAACAGGTAGACGAACCTTTTTGAACGAATTGCGTCCCGGACGCAATTCGTGTTACCTTTTCATCTACGGTTAATTATTGTAAGGGGTTCTTAAAGTGATATCGCCATAATAAAGCGAACCCGGACATTTCGCCGCGACCGATTCGCCGCGACCGTTTCGCCGGCGCACCGTTTCGCCGCGGACTTTTTCGCCGCTGGACTTTTCGCCGCCACCCAGGGTTGCCACACTTTCAAATCGAATACTCGTATCAAAAAATTTAAATACTCGTACATGTCATATAAATTCTCGTACATGATAATATCATGTATAATACACACAGATATATAAAAGATATATATATATTGTTTTATATATCTGTGATAATACATGATAATACTATATTGTGATATCATTATCAATAATATCAGTGTCTAATCATCAAGATATAGCATAAATCTAAGACCGTGGCATAAAATGAGGAAAAATTGATAGTCCTTATCTAGATGGTTCTAAATGCAATAAATGTTTTTGCTCAAAACGAATATGGTGTATTGTGTAATTAACTGATCAATTTACTTAGGATGGTTTGCAAGTTTTAATAAACTAGTAACTACAGTTTAAGATACATTATAGTCAATAAAATCGTATATTGAAGGTGATAGTTAAACACACAATAAAATACAGTCAATTACCTATAGGTATTAAATAATAATGTCTTCTGTGATGTCATTAGCAACATTGGTATCAGAAGATGTGTACAGTGTATTGTGTGCCATTTTTTGGTACATACATTTAGTAGGTTCAAAGTTGACACAATTTAAACCAGATTCTCTACCACCTTTAATGCATTGCTTAGTATGTAGTAGACCACCAACGGTTTCAGTAAGCAGTCGGGATCTCAATTTGGTTTTTATGCAGTTGACACTTGAAAAAATGCGTTCACAATCTGCATTAGAATGAGGCAAGCTAATAATGTTCAGTGCAAAGTCACAAAGTTCTGTGAAACATTCTGCTTCGTTATCTAAACCTTTTTCCTTAATCTTCCACCTGTTATAAAAACATAAAATTTTTAACTTCAAGTACTAAGTAACATGTTTAAAGTACAATATACCAAAAAACATCAATTTCTTTTTCGTCCTCAATATTCTCTGGTAGTTGTGCAATACTTAATGGCAATCGCCTCCACTGATCATCAATTAATTGAATTTTTTTAACATCATTTGTTGGAACTATACATGGCAGTAACTTAATTAATGGGACCAGGGAAGTTCCCTTGACACTCTCCCTAAAGCTCATTGATAACGCATTACTTTGTTTGAGAACCTGGAGTTTGGAAAGAATTGGATCTGCCATGTTATATCTTTTCTTCAATTTTATTGTTGATGTTTGTAGAAATTTACGACATCTGAAACAGGTATAAGTTTAAACATTCTTATTATTTTATTTTATTTTTGTAGTATCTAAAGTATTCCTATAAAAATATTGATTTAACCTGTCAAAAAATTCTTTTCTCCTAGCTGATTGTGCAACAATACATGGATCATCAATATGTTCTATAACTTGAGCACCAAGATATAACTGTCTATCGGTTAATAACTTTTCTCCGTTTTTTGGATTAATTTGATCCAATGGTGTTTGCATTACATAATCTCTTTTTAAAAAGCATAAAAGAATATCTTGGTATAAACAAAATTATTTTATCATGCAAGTCGGTAATGACTACTTGTTGGGTTTGAAAATATTGATTGAATCTGCAAG
This sequence comes from Myzus persicae, assembly GCF_001856785.1. Taxonomy (NCBI): domain Eukaryota; kingdom Metazoa; phylum Arthropoda; class Insecta; order Hemiptera; family Aphididae; genus Myzus; species Myzus persicae. The sequence goes on along the minus strand of NW_019100819.1, from coordinate 1,297 downwards.
TCATAAATAATTAATACATTTGTACCTACCATCAATAATAATATTAATTGATTATTAATTTCAATATAGTGTATATATAGAATATATATTTAATATACCTTGTAAATTTAGGAAGTGCCCAATCTAAAAAGTAATAATATAATTTTACAAATGGATCGTGAAGGGCAAGATAAATATGTTCTGATGATATTAAGCGATCACTAAGATATGTTTCGTTGAAGTATAACTTTAGAGCATCCCACTGCTCTAGTAATCGTTCAACAACAGAATTCAACGAAATCCATCTAGTTTGAGAAGGATGTAATATCTTATGGGGCTTAAGGTTCAAATATGTTTGAAACATTTGTAGGTTACATTGTTTTTTTGAACTTGACTTTAAAAAGTTATAAATGTTTCTTGCCATGTCTTCACAAGACCTTGGAAGTTCTTTGCATGCTTCACTCGCACATAAATGTGCGGAATGACATACACATGTAATCACGTAAATGCCTTACATAATTCAAGTAAATAAAAAAATATAAATAAATAATTTTTTAATATGTAATAAATTTAATTTACCTGGGCAGTTGATTTTAAATCGTGATGCAACAGAATTATTTTCGCCCATCATCACGTTGCATCCATCGGACCCAAATCCAATTATATTATTTTTTGATATATCAAATGATATCAAGGAATTTATTAAGCCATTATATAAGTGTTCAGCAGTGGCATTTCCTGGATTAGATGAATCATATATTTTATGCAAATCCCAAAAAACACTTTCAACGTGACCAGATTTCTCATCAAAATATCTATAAACACATTAAGTAAATTTGTTACAATATTAAATAAGTGAATAAACATCATAGTCAAATTTTATATTTATATGACATAACTTGGGTGAAATAATACACTAGTAAATATTTAATTTCTGAAGTACCTATCTGTTATATGAATTTACTATAAACTAAATACATTTAATAAACAATAACCAACCTTATAACAACACATGCAGTTTTAACTGTCCCAATATCTGTTGATTCGTCGGTAAGAACACTAAATTTAGTTTTCCTTAGTGTCACAGCTAATGATTCTTTGTGTGACAATCCTATCACATTTTTAATTATAGCTGTTGATTTTGTTCTTTTCATTGCTAAATTTTTAGCAATATTTGAGTCAGGAAAACATTCTTTGAGCATTTCTGTTAGATGGTCTGTGGCTAAGAACGATATATTATGTTCCGCCACAAATGATGCTATTTTAATTTCTGCTCTTGACACTTGCAGCTTTAAATCGGAACTTATGTTTTTTGTAA
>NW_019100818.1:0-27503 GCF_001856785.1 Myzus persicae | reverse complement strand
CATCCATTGATTTTGTCATTTCATTTCGATTTTCTAAGCTTTTTTGTATAGATAAAAGCAATTGACTTTCTGAATCCTTATTTTGTGTTTTTGTCTTTTTGGATTGCCTTGATTGTGTTATTGTATTTTCATATGCGTGTTCTTCACCAGAATCATTCATGTTATCATTATCTTCATTATCTGTGTTGGATTCAGCATCAGCATACTGTTCAGCATCATTGTCATTGAAATTTGATATAGTTTGTTTATTTCCAACACACGTCGAAAGAAAAGACAACTGGTTGTAATAAACATACGTTTTCCACGATTTACTGCCTGATCCAGATTTCATTGTCTTTCTTTTAGACTGTTCGCGGGCATATGAATTTCTAAGGCTTTTCCATTTTCGTTGAAGATTTTGAACTGTAATAAAATATAATATTCAAATAATATATAATAATATATTAATATATCAAGATAAGGATGGATTGATATGTTTTTATTAAGATATCCGTTATTCAAATTATTTCATATAATAATAAATTTTTTTAGGTACCTTGCTACGGGATGCACTTTAACAGAATTGCATTACAGTTTTAGAATTGGTGTTTCAACTTTGAGTTCTATTATTCGAGAAATGTGTAAAGCTATATGGACAAACTTAAGGATAACTTATATGCCAGAACCAAAACAAGAAGATTGGTTGAAAATTGCAGATACTTTTTTGAACGTGACAAATTTCCCTAACTGTATCGGGGCAATCGACGGGAAGCATATTCGCATTGTAAAGCCAGCACATAGCGGATCCTTGTACTATAACTACAAACATTTTTTTTCAACCGTTTTGTTAGCTGTGTGTGATGCAAATTATTGCTTTACAGCAGTGGATATATAGGAGATTACGGTAAAAACAGTGACTCGTCGATCTTCAAAAATTCTACATTTTATCGGAAACTTTTCAAAAAAGAACTCAATATTCCAGAAAATACTCTACTACCACAGAGCAATGGATCAAAATTTCCGTTTGTTATTGTAGGAGACGAAGCTTTTGGTTTATCTCCAGTGCCGTCTTAAGGCATGGGCCCGTAGGGCCCGGGCCCGGGGCCCCAAATTCACATAGATTACATTATTTACGAATATCATAATTTTACATTTTTTTGAATGTTTTTAATATAAATCTCGAACGAAAAAATATTTAAATTAGCTTTGTATCAAAATAATACAATTTGATTAATTTCTAAATTTTATTGTTATTTCTGGTCCACATTACACGTACATTATTTTTACGTGCGCTATGTTATCGCCGTTATCGGTTATTTCGATTTGTTTTACGTAGAAGCACATAGAAGTATTGCTAGTGCTATTTATAAAATAATATGAAATATCTTATCTTATAAGCTGTAGCGTCGACGCCGTTGTCAATCGTCATTGTTGACTGTACAGCTGCAGTTCATAGAACATTACACACACATATAATCGGATAATCCACATAAATATCTACATTTTGGCTCGTGTGCGTTTAATTTTTAATTCAAAAAAAATTTGTCTTACGTAAGTAAACTTTACACTAACCTTAATATTTATTATTTTCTTTGTTATTATAATTATAAATTAATAAATTACACACTCAACTAAATAGAAAGTAACAATTTAAGAACGGTTCTTAATTATGCGTTTATGACGAAGAAAATAATCAATGTGTAACTGTGTAAGAATGATTGTCGAAATGGAGGTGCTGAACCTCAATAATTAAATCTGTTTGTGTGAAAAATATTAGGTTTTTAACGATTGTTTTTCTTTCTATTATTTCTACATCACCAGTGATTGACAATTTGCCGACCGTGAATCGTATTCAGTTCCTGTGTACCTATTATTTTATCTATGATATATTCGATACGCTCAAGACGAGAGTTTATTTTAAATTATTATTTAATTTATTAAAAATGTTGCGAATTTGATACAAACTGTTTCCTCAGTATTATTATAAAATAGGTATTTAATTTGTCATATGACGTAGTCATGTAGCATGTAGGTCTAGACGGTCTAGTAGTTACTGTTTAAAATTGATAGAGCAGAATCGAATATTTGTAGAAGACGACTGTATTTTTTCCAGATGTTCTAACTATCGACAAAAATATTGTCATTTCAAAATGTCAAAGCGTTCATATCCTAGTGGTGCTTCAAATAGGCAGAGAGCAATCGTAAAAGAAATCAACGAAAAAAAAATCATAAATTCTTTACCTAAGCTTACAGATTTTTTTTCTTCTGTTCCTCCCAAAGAATAAACTAATTTAGTTTTACCAATATCCCAAGAAACGATAATAATTAACCAACAATCACAAGTATCTCAAAATCCTACTTTAAGCCCTAATAAATATTTCGTTGATTCTCCAGAAACAGTTGAGGACAATTCATTAGTATCAAATGATCCCGGAAATTGGAATACATTAACTGAGGAAAAACGAAATATGTATATTAAAAAAGGTTCCAAATTTTTTCAAAATAAAGATAGTGACTTTTTAAATTCCACACGAAATTATACAGAATCAAATGGTAAAATTAAAGTGAGACACTTAACCAAGTCAATATTCACTCGTCAACTAAAAAATGGTGAAAATGTCGATAGATCGTGGCTTTTATATTCTCCCTCGAAAAAAGCTTTGTTTTGTTTTGTATGTCGTCTCTTTTCTTCTACAAAAACTGGATTTAGTTGTGAACAAGGATTTAATGACTGGAAACATGTTCATACGGTTGTCTTGGAGCATGAAAATAGCTTAATGCACAGAGAATCTGTCATGACTTTTTCTGTTAGGACCAAAAATAATGGTCGCATAGATCAAGAAATATCTTATCAAATAAACTTAGAAGTAAATTATTGGAAAGAAGTATTAAAGAGAATTGTTGCTGTAATAAAATTTTTGTCGTCACGAGGAATTGCGTTTCGCGGAGAAAATCAAATAATTGGATCTCAACACAATGGGAACTATTTGGGCTGTTTAGAGTTAATAAGCCAATTTGATCCATTTCTTTTAGAACATTTAAATAAATATGGAAATCAAGGCAAAGGAAATCCTTCATATTTGTCAGCTAATATTTGTAATGAATTTATTAACATAATGGGGAGACAAGTGCTAAATGCAATTCTTTCGGAATTAAAAGTGGCTAAATATTATTCAATTAGTGTTGATTCCACTCCTGATCTTTCTCATATTGATCAAATGACATTCATTATTCGGTATGTTAATGATGATACTCCAGTTGAATGTTTTTTGGAATTTATTCCTATTGATGAACATGGATCTGAGTATTTATTTAAAGTTATTTTATCTTTTCTTGAAAAAAATCAGATTAGTTTGAATAACTGTCGTGGCCAGTCGTATGACAATGCTGCAAATATGTCAGGACAATATGTCAGCTCATTCTTTGAACTTGGTAGGGGTTCGTGCAGCAGAATGTGTTATGGAAGCAGTAAGTTATTTTCAATTTGTACAAAAATTGTATAATTTTTTTTCGAGTTCTACCTATCGTTGGAGTATCATGAAAAAGTGCCTAGGCTCACATCATGTTTTAAAGTCACTATCAGAAACTAGATGGTCTGCTCGAGCTGATGCTGTTACTTCTTTGTGTAATGGTTACAAGGAAATTTTAGATGCTCTAAAAACAATTGAAATAGATGATAAGACTTCACCAAATGTTAAAAACGAAACCCATGGCTTAATTAAGAAAATGAAAAAGTTGGAAAATATTGTTCTTACTGAAATTTGGAGTAAAATCTTATCAAGAATAAATGAAACAAACAAAAATTTACAAAAAGAAAACCTTACTATTGACGTCGGTTCAAAATTATTTGATTCTCTTGCTGGTTTTCTAAGTGAGATTAGAGATAACTTTTATAGTTATGAAAGTTCCGCTAGAGAAAAATTTCCAGATTCTGACTATAAAGATTTATACCAACGAACTAAGAAGAGGAGTATTCATTTAACATTACCCGGTGAACTGACAAACAAAAGTACATCGTTTTCAGGTAGTGAAAAATTCAAAATAGAAACTTACTTCCCAATAATAGATACATTAATAACTCAGTTAAAAATTCGTGGTAAATCATACAATTCAATAAATAAACTGTTTGGATTTTTCTCTAATTTAAAAAATTTAGAGACAAAAGAAGTACAAGTCCATTGTAAAACATTTGCGGAATTTTATCACGTAGATATTAATGAAAATGAATTAATTTTAGAATGTATACACTTAAAAGCGTATCTATCGGAACTTGATATTTCTGAATTCAGTATTTCTAGTACATACAAATGTTTAAAATCAAATAGACTAGAAGAAACATTTCCAAACATAATAATATCTTTCCGAATTTTTTTATCAATGATGATTACCAACTGCAGTGGGGAACGTTCATTTTCTAAGTTAAATTTAATTAAAGAAGAGCTTAGAAGTANAGAAGTACAATGAGCCAGAAACGGTTAAACTCCCTATCTTTAATGAGTATTGAACATGAACTACTATCAAGTTTAGATTATGAAAATGTTATTGAAGACTTTGCGAATGAAAAAGCTAGGAAGAAACCATTAAAGAGTATTTAATAATTGACAAATTTATATCATGTTTTTTTTAAAATTATATTAGTTTTTGTTTAATGAATTACATTTATTTTTTAACTATAAAACATATTGATGTATGAATAATTAATATCTTGACGTTATAATTAATAGGAAAGTATTTTTTGACCGTTTATTTTGAAAGTAAAATAAAGAATAAAGTAACAGAGATTTATACAAAAATTCACTTTTTACTAATAAAGTGTAATATTTAATAAATAATATGCATTATGTGTTAAAAAATTTATATACCCTAATTTAGTAGGTAATAGGTATTGTAAGGCCCCCGAAATATGTTGGGCCCGGGGCCCCGTAAAACCTTAAGACGGCCCTGTTTATCTCAAAATGTAATGAGACCTTACGGAGGAAGACATTTATCTACGAAAAAAAAGTATTTAATTATAGACTGTCAAGGGCACGACGTTTTATCGAATGTACTTTTGGGATTCTCTCAAATAAGTGGAGAATCTTCCATAGACCGTTAAACGTGTCTGAAGAATTCGCATACGACATTATTAAAGCATGTGTAATTTTACACAATTTCGTTCGTATTCGGGATGGAAATACGTTGGAATTTGAAGACACATTATTTTACGAAGGACTTTTAGATGAAGACAGATCGCCAGATAATACATCGGGAAAAGCAGCTACGAATATACGAGATGATTTCGCTGACTATTTCATGGGCGCAGGAGAAGTTCCTTGGCAATACGAAAGTATCAAGAAATAATTAAAATAAGTAAAATAGTATTTTGTGTAATAATTTATTATTAAATACCATTGTATTTGTAAATTATAATACAAAATATAGTAGTCATAGCACCTTTAATTAAATTTAAATGACAGTGTTTAATGTGAAATAGTAATTACTCCATATCATGTTTGTGGTTTATTTTTTACTTATTATTATATACATATATTATATCTGATGTAGGTAACTTAAAATAAATTGGATACCTAAATATACTTATAATTATATTTGAGTCAGTATTTATTACCAGGTTATATACCGTATACAAATTAAATCCCTGATAAACAGTACAAAAATAATAAATAGGAATAAAATATCGATTTATAATTTAAACTAAAAATAAGGTAATATAAATTATAAATAGACAATTGTAGTACTATATTAAGCTATTGTAAAATATATCTGAAGTAGGAAGTTCTACTGTATTTATATTATGACAGCCGACAGCTATGTTAAAATATATAACTACTTACCATATTTGTCCTTCTCCCTTGCATCCATAGAATCAAACCCTTCCTTAAAAATTCGACAAACATCGTTCCAGTTTTCTTGTTTGATTATCTTATTTGCATAATCTGAGTGTGATGTATCCCATAATGAAGGGCGACGTTCAATTTCGACAATTAATTTATCGGTATCAAAACTGGCGAAACTCATACTTATAATAGAATATAATATAATTTAATTTTGGTTATGATTGTATTAAATAAATCAATTTATACGTACTTCTGAAACTACACTGCACAACTCAGTGGTTATTCGAATACGAGTGTCTCGTCTGAACGTACTAATTTAATTTAATTTGTTATCAGTGGCTCGGACGCAGACACAGTGTCTGGCGGCTAGAGGGGACGGGACACACAACTTCAGTGGCGCGACACACATTCCGTGTCTGTGTCTCGTGTGTACGCATATATTTATAACAATGTTATCTTTGACGCGCGATTCTTTTCAGACACAAGTAGCCGGCCACAAAGTGTCTCGTCTGAAAGCGCTCTAAAAAAGTAGGTATTTAAGCTAATTATTATCGCGGGCCGCAGTTCCGGGAATACGTAATGTCGTCGATATGCGGACGGTGAGCTGTCTGTGCCCGGTGGCACAAGAACGCGATAACGAATTTTACGAATTACACATACTAACATCAATTTACTTCTCACACACTAACACGGATCAAATATAAATGCTATATGGAATGCCTAAATATTACTCCTTAAAATATGTCACGCTCCAGCCACCTTAATTTCATTTTTCGTAAATAATTAAATGAATATATTTATTTTACTCGTAGATAGAAAACGTACCTTTCGTTTCAAGTATTACTTTTTCTTTTTCCAAAATTTTGGCCGGACAATTTTTCATGAAACATCTCCACCGAGTTACATTTGTTTGTGACGTATAACCAAAAACATATTTAAAACCATAAAATATCAACATATTTTTACCTCTTTTGCTTTCAACAAATTCCATTTAAAAAAACATATTAACTGTTGTTAAACTGACGAACAGAACAGATACTGAATCGAAATATAAAAATTTAACATTTATCAGATAATTATTGTGTGTGAATTATAAATAAACTATGATACAGTGTATACTTCCTTCCGTTATCGACGATTATCAACAATTATCGAAGATTATCGCTGTATATATTGTTGTACCCATTTTTACATTACTATTTTATTTTATATATACAACAACATATATATTTTTTAAAAATTAATACTATTGGTTTCCAAACTTTCTTTTGCGGAAATGTCTTTTGGCTGAACGGGAATCGTACCTTTTTCGTTTTTGGCGGAAAAGGGCTATACCTAAATTAGGGAACTGGTTTTTTGGCGGAAACGGGCGATGCCCCCATGACCCCCCTCCTTGCGGATCTCGATAATGGAACCAATAAACATACACTAAGCTCTACTGTTAACCTATCACCTCATACAGCTGACCTTAATGAAAATATCGCGATATCAGACAGCTTTATTGGCAATTCAATCGTAAATGACAATCTTACCACGATGAATTTAACAAGCCTTCAAAGCACCTCGGAAGAAATATCTCTGACCGGTGGCATCAAAAGACCAGCTCCGCCTACATTTTCGTCAACCTCATCTCCCCCCCAATCACCCACATTACTTAATTCACCAATAACAAAAAAAAGTAACCGGATACCTAGACAGTAAAAAAACAGAAGAAAATATTACAATGTCGATTCTAAAGAAAAAACTTAAATCGTCAGCCGAACATTTCATAGATTGATGAACATCTCAGTCCGTGCAAATCAGTATTTAATGTAACTAAGGAGATACCTATTAACTACGACCAATTTCAATTACTTTTAGAAAATTGCATAAACAGTAATAATCCTCGTGAAGAATGCGTACCTTTCAATATCAGCCCTACTAATATGCTCATAATAATCGATTTAATTAGACCAAAAATAACTTCTCTCAGCGGTAAAAACAGATTAACAAGAATACACAAGGTTTTTTCAACGCATTATCCAATAAGGAAATATCTAATTACGAAAATCACGGCATTAGAAATCCATTCAATTAACTTAATTGCCCTATTATTCAGACAACCCAACAACTCTACCTACTTCGATGATGTCTCATAACTATAAAATTCTACAACGGAACATTAATGGCTATCATAGTAAATTACACGAACTTCAAATCCTAATCCAATCAATTACACCTGCAGTCATTTGTTGACAAGAAACAAATTTTAAAAACGATTATGTCGCCACCTTAACTAATTACAATAGGTATTGTTGGATACACAATCAGAATTTAAATTCGGCGCGCTGCATGCGATCTGAATTTGTGGCAATGTTGTCACCATGCTCAAACCGAACTTTGTCCTATGAGGAGGGGACGAGTACTGTCGCAGTCTAGCCGTTGGTCGCCGATACCCGCCACCGCCGTTTTTGTCATTTTTCAGCCGTCTAGGCAAATTATTGTTCCTGTTTTTCGTTCTCACGACCCGGTGCGTTGCCGCCGTTTTTTTTTGTATACGCCATTTTTGTTTTATTTTCAGCTTCCGAGCTCCGGCGTTTTCTTTTCCGTACTCGACGTATTGTTTCGACCGTCCGTGTCGCAATCCGACAGCGTTTTAGCGACCTTTGTCGTTCGTCCGTTGAATCTGTGCGACTTGAGCCCTGCTCGTCCACATACCACGTGTTCCACCCGTCTGCGGTCACGTTTTAGCGACCTTTGTCGCTCGTCCGAGGAATCTGTGTGACTTGAGCCCTGCTCGTCCACATTCCACGTGTTCCGCCCGTCCGTTTCTAACGCAGTGCGAACCGTGTCATAACCGTCTTTGTTTTCGTGCGCTGTGCACCCGGTTGCATCGCTTCGACCGCCAGTAACGCGAGCCATAAAATAGACTTGTTGGCTTTGTCGCCCGTCCGTATCGTACGCTGTGCGACCCCGCTCTCGAACCCGCAGTCGTGGTGTTTCTATTCGAGGTGCAAAACCGCTCTTCATTTCCGACGTTCCGTCAAGCTACGAAGTCTCGACACGCGGGCCAGTTTCGTCAAGTCGACGTGGGACACACCGTCGTGCTATCTTGATTCCTTGTCCATCTTCTGCCGGTCGCCGTCAGGCCGTGTCGACTCGTACTTGTAGTTCTAGTGCCCGTGTTGGTGTAACTCAAAAGAGATGCAATGGCTGCGCTAGTATCGAATTCTGTTATCTACCTATGTTGTATTTCTATACTTTTATGATAAATGATAAATGATAATTGATAAATTATAGAATTGGGCATTGGCTGTCGCCTGTACTCTCGTTTTTTTTTTGGGGTTTTGACTCCACGAAGTTTATTGAATTATTTATTAAACTAAGCAGACCATAATTTATAAATATTATTTTATTAATAAATAATAATGCCTTCTTATAAATGCTGTGTGTTTGGCTGTAATAGCGAGAGTACGGTTCGAAAACATGTTTTTCCAATCGATGACGGTGAGTTTGCGACGTGGGTTCAGCTGTCTGGGAATGACAAGTTAAAGTGTCTTACAAAGGAATATATTAGGAAAACATTCCTAGTTTGCTGTAGACACTTTGACAGTAAATGCTACAGTTTTGGTACTACACGACTGAAAAAAGGCTCATTGCCTTGTTTGAAATTGCCAAGTATTTATACTACCATTTTAAATTGTGGTTAATATATGTGCCGAGATTGTATCTGATGTTCGTGCTTGTGATTTAATCTACAAAATTATTTGTAGTATATAACAAAGTTTAGTTTAAATGTTCCATGTGTCGTAGGTAATAAAGGTACCTACCACTAACTTCTAGTAAAGGTAATTATAAATTTATTTAATGTTGCTTTTTTATCCGCTTTTAGCAATTAGTAAGTAATGAATTCAATGTTTTTGTGCTATAAAAAAAATGTTATGGAAGTTATATAATATCATGTTATAAGTCTACTTAACAGTTTGTAGATAGATTTTTAACTCAGTGTTTTATGTAATTGTTAATTTTTAAAAAATGTGTACCTATATATAATAATGTTTTAATATCATTCAAATTGAATTTGTGTGTGTGTGACTTGAATACAGTTCTAATAGTTTAATAATAATTATTCACTAAAATGTTCATAATATTTAATAAGCAGCAATTAATATAACGATTAATTCATATATTTTTATAAACCTATTTGAACAATTTTTTATAGCAACACCAAAAAATCATTCATCTACTAGTCAAATCATCAACTGTGGCAACTTATCACTCAATGATTCAATTGAATATGTAGATGTTACCTGCCTGTCACCTTCGGCTTCACCTTTATCCAGCTTAAATCAAGGTGTGTAAAAATTGATAGTGTGCAAACTAAACTGTCACAAGTTATTAAACAATTAATTATTTTTAGAAACACCATTGAATCAATTGTCATTTGCCAACCCTGTCAACCTATCGTTTAATGACTCAAATGAATATTTAAATACAACCTGTTCTTCACCTTTGGCTTTACCCTTATCCGATGTAAATCATGGTATGTATAAATCAATAGTGTGCAAACTAAACTGTCACAAGTTATTAAACAATTAATTATTTTTAGAAACACCATTGAATCAATTGTCATTTTCCAACCCTGTCAACCTATCGTTTAATGACTCAAATGAAAAAATGAAAAAAATGAGAGTTTTGAACTTCGAACCTTAAATAAGCTCCACGATGGTCACATTAATATAGAAAAGACCAAGATAAAAGTTTCTTTTGCGGCTCAAGTTCTTAGCCATACAGTTGCATCAACAATGAAGTTATTGTCAGATAATGGTATGTATACATAGTAGTATTTGAATAATTAAATTAACTATATTATATAATGTTTTACATATTTTTAGCCCCAAAAGAAAGTGGATTTTCAAATGCTATTGGCACTGCTATGTTTTGTTTATTTATGGACAAAACATTTGACTCTGTTAATTCAAGGACAATTAATCCAGAATCAGGAAAACTGTTACGAAGTGCAGTTAAAGAAAACTCTCCTCATCATCATCATTGGAATTCTGCAATAAATACTTTTCAGTCTATGAAATTTGTCAATAAATCAAATGGGAAAAAGACAGTTCCTCCATGTGTAAAAAATTGGATCACCACACTTAAATCTTTTAAATACTTGTGGTCCAAGTTACAGAGTAATAATTTTAAATTTTTTTTAACAAGGCATGTAAATCAAGACCCCCTTGAGTGTTTATTTGGAAGTGTGCGGAGTCATGGTATACGAAACACAAAACCAGATTGTTATCAATTCCATTGTTCACTTAAAACTTTACTAATTAACAACTTCACATCAATTAAGTCAGCAGGCAATTGTGAGCATGATGAAAGTGGTGGGGCTTTAGATAACTTAAAGCAGTTTGTTGAAAGTGGCCTGAATTTACCCAAGTTGCCTAAATCTGCCCATGAAAACGAATTTAATTTTCCTATTTATAACTCAATAGAAACAGTATATGACATTCATGTGTCACCCATTTCTGAAATGACCATAGGGTATGTTGGTGGTTATTTGGCACGAAGTGTACTAAAAGAATTCAAATTTTGTAAATTATGTAAATTTGAATTAACAAGCATTGATAAAAATAATCCTTTAATCCGAATAAGAGACTTTACTCAAAAGTCTCTAATGCATCCCAGTAAAAAATTCCAACAACTAATTGAACAGATGCTTTTTATGACCAATTACATTTAGCCAAAATTAAATCAGTATCATATAGGACAACAATTAATATTAATGTTTGAAAGTATTGATTTTCCTTTACACTGTCCAAAACATAATTTAAAAATTTTTATATATCAAAAAATAAAAAACTTATTTATTTTTACTTACGTGAAAAATATAAATCGTATTTTAAAAGGCATAGACAGACAAACTTATGATAACCGTGATACTTTAAAGCGAGCTGCTCATGTATATTTTTTAAAACATAATAGAAAAAGATAGGTATATTTATTGTGATCTTATGAGGACTTCACACCTTATTTGTCCAGTTTTGTACAAAATAATAAAATATAATATTAGTATTATATATTTTGAATAGCTTTGTATATTTTATGTAAAAATTGTCTTATTTTATAACAATTTTGTTTATTTATAAAAAATAAATATGTTTAAATATTTATCCATTTATTTTGTTCTGAACGAATTACGACATTAATTAACCGAAGTCTAAACTTCCGAAGTTCCGAGATCATTTGTTTCAAACTTTCAAATGTATCAATTAAGTAATATTTATATATCGATAACAGTAATCGATTGAATGCGATAATCGATTAAACGCGATAATCGATTAAACGCGATAATCGATTAATCGATATTATTATCGATGATTGTTAAAGAGAATCACTCGCTGCGCTAGTGTGGCACTAACTTTATGGTATCAGAAATACGATAAAGTCGGCGTTCTATTTTATCTATTTTCTATGGTCGCCGTCGTTTGGGACAACCGCTCCATAGGAGCGTCTAAACACAGAACTGAACCGTGACCGTTTTGCGCATGCGCTAGTGACATTTCATAAATTGAAATCTCTTATCTGTTATCAGGTTATTACAACCATCTTATCTTATATCTATGATTACAACTTTTAAAAATCGTTTAATTATGTTCAAATATGAAATAATATTGCAATTTTGAATTTACTTGTATTAAATATACCATAATGTTGGTCTATTTGCATACATTTGTTTGAAATATAGTCTAAAGTCTTTAGTTTCAGGATCATTCATCAGTTCAATAATAAATAAGCATTTTTAATGATTTATAAACTGTTGATTATTTTTCATTACACTGCCTGTGAACAAGACTGATAGACTTATATTATGATGTATAATATTGTTAAATTTGTATCAGGTAATAATATGTTATAAACTTATATTATTATATATTTTTAATTATTAAGTTTTTATGTTTTATAGGAAAAAATTGAAACTAAATGTAATGAACCCAAACTAACAATTCTTTATAAAGATGGAAGATTATAATAGAAATAGTGATAGAATATAGTGTTAATATAATGTCCCTAAAAAGTATAAAATGGTTTTAATTATAATGTAATACATAAAAAATAATTGAGTAATAATAATAATAATCAGTCTTTAGACTTCATCAACTAAAATGTATAAACGAGATATAGAGTAAATGTATAGTGTTGATATAATGTCCCTAAAAAGTATAAAACGGTTTTAATTGTAATATAATACATAAAAAATAATTGAGTAATAGTAATAATAATAATAATAATCAGTCTTTAGACTTCATCAATTAAAATGTATAAATTAGTGTTCTTTAAAATATGAATGTTCCACATCATTTTCCTGCAATATTTTTAATTTTTTGTTTAAAAAGGTGTCACGTAGATCATTACTTTCAAGTTCAGAAGGTTTAAACAAATCGTTTTCCGGTTTTTTTCGCTTTGATTTTGTAGAAAAAAAGTTATTTTGATGAATTATTTTTTTATTAGGTGGATCGTTGTTTATTTTAATGAACTCTTTACTTGGTGCAGATTGTTTTGATGTTGCTTCAATAAATGCATTGAGAGCATCTATCTTTTTAATAGCTTCTTTAAGGTGATCAGAATCTTCAATTAAATGGATTTTATTTACTGTACTCATAGCTTTTTTTTTAAATATTTCATACAAGTTTTCATTTTCATTTGTGTTCTTTAAAGTTTTCATGTGTATATCTATTTCTTGTGTATCTATTGTATGTTTATTTTTCTCATTTAATTCCGATTTTCCCACGTTTGTTGTATAATTTTCCTGACTTAATGCAATAGTATGAATATGCTTACAAATAATTGATTTTATGGAGTAATCTAAACAAGTGCATTCAAATGTATGAATGCATATTTTACATGTACTACAAACTATTACACAACATATTTCCTCGTTAATTTGTTTAACAACATAAGATTTACTTGGTGTATGTTCACTATCTACATTCCAGGTATTTGCATCGTTCTTGGTAATTTTTAAATTAAGTGAAATACTGGTTACATGTCTTTTTTTAATTTCCTGTATTCTTGTTGTTGATTTACCCTTTGTCAATTTGATCATTCTTTCTACTTTTTTATCACGTGTGAATCGTCTTATTGTCATTATACTTTTATCCAATCTTCCAATTTTACATCCATTTAAGTAATGATACTTAATAGTTTTATGCATTGATTCCAGATGCATATTGCAATTTACTCCCAGTCCTTTTCTGTAACAATATGCCCATAATGTTGCTCTATTTGCATACATTCGTTCAAAATATACTCCAAAATCTTTGGTTTCAGGATCATTCATCATTTCAATAATAAATTTGGTTAAAATTTTTTTGAATTCAGTGTCACTAGATATTGTTTGAAGCATTTTCAATGATTTATAAACCGTTGATTGTTTTTCCTTACGCTGAGGTCCAATAATTTTATTTAAATTTTGTCTCCAGGCTTTATCGACATGCCATGAACAAAAAATGCGATGTGGAACTGGACCCATTACAGTTTCCCATGCCGAATAAAAAGTTTCAACGATATCAGTCATAAACGTTTGGGGTTTTATTATACCTGTGACATCATGAATAACTGTGAACATAACAGTATATATTTTTGTATCTTTCAAATTAGTATACATAAAACAACATGGAAACCCTGAACCAAAGTCATCTATAACCATTAAGGTAACTAATTCAAAATCGTATCCATTAAGTCCGTGGGTCCCGTCAAGACATACTACTTTTCCTTGTCCAAATTTTTGTAGCAAGTGCATTTGACCAGGGTCCATTATAATTAAACAAAAATCATTTACTTCTAATTTTCCAGTTATATCAAGAACTCCTGAAATTCAAAATTAGTCCTTTAATGCATTAATTACATTTATATTACCAAAATATATGTTGGTAATTTGAATTTTTCTTAATTTCTGAATTTATACTTATTAAGTAAAAATTAAATTACACATTAAATATTTTTTAGTACATTTAATAAATAAATAAACATTATATTATGTCATGGTGTTACCTGATACACTAGAAAAGTGCATTATTTCTTCTTTTATACACATTCCATGTTGTGTATTTAGATGTTCAATAAGCAATTTTTTTTTTGAAAATGTTTTGTCCATACAAGATATACATTTAGTTAACACTTTTTTTTTTGTTTCACTACTTGCATTGTGTTTATTTAAAAGATGTCTGGTCAATGAAGACTTGGTCGAAAATTCTTCTTTGCATATATCACAATTAATCGCCATTTTGAACATAAAGTTAAAATAAAATAGGAAACTCTATTTTTTGTTTAATACTATACTGTATACTTGATCAAAGTTGCCTGTCATTATGGTATGATTGTAACTCTCATGTAATTATATATAGCTATTTATAAAACTTTTATTAGGAAAATTTTAGTACTGTAAATAAAAGATAAATACAAGATCCAATAAAAATATTGTATGTAATAATATGTTTAGGATTACCATGATGTTATAAGAATTGAAAATGAGCTAATATTATTTTACAAAATTAATTTCCACAATTGTATATTTGTATTAATATTATTCATATTTTTTTATGTAGGTAAACAGTGATAATATGTCTTATGAAAAATAATAAAAAATTCTTAATTTTTATTCATAATTTAAATATATTTTTTTTATTCTTTGATTATCTAGAAAGGAAATAATAGGTCAAGAAAATACAAAATATAAATCTAATATAAAATAATTAAATATGCGCTTTATTAACTTAAAACATTTTACTAACATGTAATATTTAATTTATTCTAATAACAAAAACAATTTTGTATTTGAAAATTCATTATTTATGTAATTATAAAATTAATAATTCATAAATATAGATTGACAATCTTTCGGATCCATAGCTCCAAGAGCAGACAGCGTCCAATCATCTATTGTATGATGTAACATACAACATTTTGTCTTGAATATTATTGTTGACATTGACATTGAGTTTGGCTGCCATCTTACACTATTCTGCGTATAACTGCTATTACATTATAATTAAAACCATTATTAATTAATTTAGAAAATAATATGACTATTTACTATTTACTATTTACTTTTCTGTTTCTTTAAAGCATACAATCTTCCATCTTTATAAAGAATTGTTAGTTTGGGTTCATTACATTTAGTTTCAATTTTTTCCTATAAAACATAAAAACTTAATAATTAAAAATANGGCAAACGTTAAATTGACAAATTAGAATTTTTTATTTTATTTTATTATATTCGTAAATTCGTTATTACAAATTTGCAGATTTTAATTTAACACACTATCAGTTATCACAGTATCACACAACCAAAAATAATAGATAACAATAGTCTTACTTTTGAATATCGTGATATAAATTATAAGCAAACCGCGGTTTAAGTGTATCTTAAACCGTGAAGCAAACAGTTTTATCAAAATATATTGTCATAATTCACAACCATAAATAATATCAAATAAAATATAATATTATTATAATTATTATCAATCAGAATATGATCTAAGAAGTAAGAACACAACAATACAAGTCGAATTTTATTATGTTTACACAACCGTCAACCGTTAATCATTACTTGATAATCAATATCATAATCATAAATAAGTACCTATGTCGCAAATCGGTAGCGCAGTGTTGCCACTGGCAACTTGCCAGTATGATATCCAAGGGGTGGCCATGAACATTAGATAATGCAGCGACAACGGTGTTCCTTCAGTGCGACCACTTTTACGAATAAAAACTACTGTGTCCATGTCACATTAAAATAAATACACACATAATAATATTGTGTACACTCACATTGTAATATTGTATACTTTAATATATTTCAATTTATTAAAATAATTAGTGAAACACGAATACTTAATATAAATTATAGTTTAACAACTATTTTATTTTTGTTTTAGCTGTAATTATATTTTTAAAATTAAGTAGGTACATAGGTAGTACAGAGTAATAATAATCATATAATAGTAGGTATAACATAAAATAAAAATAAAAAATGAATATAATAAAATGTAGGAATATAGAAGGTATAGCATCCTCTTAATGTAAATATTTATAAAATTATTAATTATTGTCCTTTGAATAATACAAGTTTATTATACCAATTTCTTAGGGATTCTGTCTCAGATATTTTTTTAGATAAATAGTTAATTTGCAAATTAAAATATGAATTAATTATTGATTTCATTAATAATATAACATGGTTAGTTTCAGGTTCAAAATCAAAATTATGAGGTTTAATAGACTCAAATATTTTTGAATTAAACACAAAGAAATTTAAAGTTTTATTTACAACTAACAATTTACTACTAATTTTATCATATGTGAAGGATCAGGTAAAATTACAATAGGTTGTATGTTATTAATTGTAAAATTAGTTTTAAAATTATTAGGATCATATGAGCAGCCAAGATTTTTTGTCATACCAATATTGGAAGAACATCCATCAAAAGTAACACTTACAACAACAACACCAGTTTTATAAACTAAGTCTAAGCATTGAGAAAGTAGATTAGATTTTTGTGTACTATTAAGATGTTTACAAAGAAAATATCCAACAGGTAGTTTCCATCTTTTGTTTATAGCTACAAGCATAAAAACAAGGCATTCATTTGCTATATCTAATTGATCACTATCTACATCAATACCAAAATTCACATATCCGTGATAATTACTACCATCCCATTCAATATGTTGGCGGATTGCCATTTCATCTTATACTAAAGCACAATATATTGTATGGTCAGCGTTTTTACATTTTAAAGTTAAAGTGTCAAGTGATTCTTTAGTAAAGCCGGGACTAGCTTCAGTGTTTGTATACCATTTGCTTAATGTCCTTGGGTGGGGTAAAATTGTATCAAATTCTTTGCGCACAAAATCATAAGCTTTACAAGAATGAAAATGAAGCGAAAGAGCAAAGCGTCTTAAATCTGCTGAATATTTGCGTGGAAGCTTTTTACCCAAATTTTTTTTATACAATTTACTAATTAAATAATTGTTTTTACCAAAACATTCAGAAAGAAGGTTAGCATTATCCTGATGTAAAAGATTATTGTCTTTTAAAACCGCAATTACATTCTTCAGCGAGGAAATTGACTTTTGTTGGCGTTGAACTTTTTGATTTAAATATTTGATTCTTTTATTTTTTAAATTGAGTTTATGAGCATAATTATTAATTTTTCGTTTTAAAATTAATCGTCCTGGTGAATCATTAATATCAGTCTGACATATATTATCTTTCTGATTATTCATTCTTGGTTTCTAGAAAAACAAGAACAGGAATCAAAAACAATTTTTATAATTTTTTCCCCATATATCTATGCAGGTATACACACCATTTTATCTGGTTTTTTCACTGCAAAAGTATCAACATTATCTTTTGAAGAAATATCACTGTCTACACTGTCTACATTATCAAAATGAATTTGTTCAACTCCTTCTATATTCGATTCTACATCTGTTACCTAAATTATAAACAATAATTATAATATTAGGAATAATATCAAATATTAATAGAATACAGTAAAATATATATACAGTTAAACATTATTTTAACATAACGTTCCATTGATTGGTTACACTGATCTAATGGCATCAAAATTTCAGGATATGATGTCTTAGCCTGAAATATACTATTATATTATTATTTAACTAAAAACAAAACAAAGACGTTTTTACATACATTCTTAACTCTTTGTATCATTATTGTTGGGATAGCTAGTTTTTTTAAACGAACACTCCGTAAAAAACGATCAAAACAGTCTTCTGTAAAATGAACAGAACACACTACACTCCTAGGTTTGACTTCTGATGAACATTGTTTTGCAAAGTTCAACCAAGCTGCTAATGTAGGATTCTCTTTTGGAAATCTAATACATAAAACAATTTTAAATTTTTTAATTGTTATTTTACATTGTATGTGTATGCTTGGATGTAATAAATAAATAGGTATATAACAATAATTATAATAGATATATTATAATACTTATTGTAATCTAATATCATTAAAATCATTTATCAAACAATGGCATACAAATTTCAATTTATTTAATGTATGTAGTTAACTTACTTATGAAAAGTTATGCCTTCGTTTTTTTCTTTGGCTACTTGCCACCTTCCACAAAAGCAACAACTCGGCATTTTAATTAAATTAATTATTAATTATATATTTATATTAATTATTTTAATTATGAAATAGAAATGATTTCTAATATCAATTATTATCATTGAAATTTGTTGTCATGACAACAGCGCCATCTAACGGTATAGTTTATCGGATGCGGTGTTCGTGTGATAAATATCGCTGCATTATGCTTGTATAGCGTAATATACGTAGTGCCATCTCTATATTATTATTACTCAGAGGGTCGTACACACGGTTATCGTATGTTGTCAAAGTTTATATTATCTCACCGATCGGTTTGTGATCGCGTGTTTACTAACATTAATTTTAAGTCTCATTTTCTGCAGCATTTTGTAATAAATTATCCCGTACCTTTCATACTGCAAATATTGTTATTGTTGATAAGCTTTCAGCCATCACCTTCACTCTTTAATTGTCTTATTCCCGAAACAGATCCTATACAGTCCACTCTCCCTCTCCTACAGGGTTATCGACAGGCCAGCGACGAGTAGGTAAGTGACACACGACCCGACACTTGTAGGCAGCCTTCAGCGCACGCACACGCCTACACGCGTCATCCGGCTTGATGTGCAGCCGACGCACAGGTATCACAAAAATTGCGAACACAGCAATAAGGCTAGCGGAGGTGCCGCTATCTTTGTACATACATCTTACCCATTCGTACTCATACATATTAATTTTAAACTAAAAGTTACAGCCACAAAAATCACATTGAAAAAACATATTACCATCTGTAATTTATATTTGCCTAACAGCCAGGATATCAATAAACAAGATATAATACAGATAATAAACCAACTACCCGCTCCGTTTATTTTGCTCGGGGACATAAATGCCCACAACACTATGTGGGGCTCCGAAAAAACCGACAGCAGAGGTAAATTGTTCGAAAATATATTAGACAACGACGAATTAATTCTATTGAATAATGGGCAGACCACCCATTTCAACCAGTACAATGGCAAAACCTCGGCAATTGACTTATCCATCGCAAGCTCTAATATAGCTACTTATTTAGAATGGGAGGTACTCGATGAAATACACTCTAGTGACCACTGGCCCATAACCATAGACATCAAATTTGACAATAACCTAAATCCAGTTGAAACAAATAACAGATAGAGACTGAAAAATGCCAACTGGCAAAAGTACTCCGAAGCATTTAATAACGAAATAGAAAATATAACCAATTCAATAACCTACAATTCTAATATAAATGATGATGTCGCAACATTTACCAATGCTATAATTCTCTCGGCTCACTCAGCTATAGGTAAAACACAATACACAAGAAAACGTTCTCCAGTTCCGTGGTGGAACGCAGATTGTGACAGTATAATGAAAGAAATAAAAAAAGCTTTTAACAAATTTAAAAAAAATAACAACCTACGCGATCTTATAGGATTCAAAAAAATCCAAGCCAAAGCTCGCAATATGCTTAAGACCAGCAAAACAAATTCTTGGCGTAATTTCACTACATCCATTTCATCTCAAACCAGCTCCAAAGAGTTACGGACAAAGATTAAAAAATTCAAAGGTTCACCATCACAGAAAATAAAAATACTTATTAATGACGGCGTAATAGTTACGGAACCGTTTGAAGTAGCTAATAAACTAGGAGAACAATTCCAATCAAATAGTAGTAATGAACAACTCAATGACGAATTCATCGCAATTAAAAATATATATGAACAAAATAATCCAATAATATACGATCCAAACAAAAATATTAATAACGACTGTATAGCGCTAAATGATATATTTAACTTATCTGAATTTAACAACAGTTTGAATCAAATGAAAAGCAAAAGTTGCGGACCCGATGATATTCCGTTCGTTTTTATTCAAAATTTGCCAATCAAAGCTAAAGAAATTTTACTAAAAATATACAATAAACTATGGGTGCAAGGAAACTTCCCTAACAACTGAAAACAAGCAATAGTCGTGCCTATACCGAAAAATGGGCAAGACCAGCACACCACCGAAGGTTACCGTCCCATATCATTACTTAACACTATGAGTAAAATAATAGAAAAGATGGTTAATCATGGACTCATATGGTATCTTGAAAAACATAAATTACTGTTACCGCATCAACACGGTTTTCGTAAAAATAGATCTACTAACGATATACTAGTAACCTTACAAACTGATATCAGTGACGCATTAATCAACAATCAAAATGTAATACTAGTCAGCCTCGATCTAAAAAAAGCTTACGACACTGTTTGGAGACACAGGGTGTTAAAAATTATGCAACAATACGACATTCACGGAAACATGCTCAAATTTATTAAAAACCATATTTACGATAGAACATTTCAAACAAAAATTAAAAATACTTTATCCGAACCGTTCTCTAACCATAATGGCGTAGTACAAGGATCAACTATTAGTGTAACATTATTCCTTATCTCAATTAATGAAATGGCAACTCAAGTGCCTAAACCCACGGTGATTAAACTTTTCGCTGATGATGCACTTATATATTGTAAAGGAAAAAACACGAATTCTATAAAAAATTAAATTCAACTTACACTTGACAAGTTAAGTAAATGGAGCCTCAAAACTGGTTTCACTTTTTCGCCGAACAAGACAAAATGTATACTATTCACCCGCCAAAAAAAATTTCCAAACCAATAATTCAATTTGAAAAGACAACACTCGACTACTGCGACAATGTTAAAATTCTTGGGTTAACATTCGATAATAAACTCAACTGGTGCCAACACATCTAACAGTTAAGAATACGTACGCTCAAATCAATAAAAATTATAAAAACATTAGCTCACACTGAATGGGGATCCGATGCAGACAGCCTAATTAAAATATATAAATCCTTAATTATATCTAAAATTGATTACGGTTCAATGGTCTACGGCGAGGCTAATCATAGAACTTTACAAATGCTAAATACAATACAGAATTTCGCCATTCGCTTATCTTTAGGTGCATTTAAAAGCAGTCCAGTCCCAAGCATACTGAGTATGGCTGGAGAACCACCTCTTTATTTAAGGAGAAAACAGCTCGAAACCAAGTACATACTAAAAATAGCCAAACACCAAGAGAATCCAGTGTACAACAAAATCTTTAAGAAAAGGTACCAGGCCAAGTCTATTAATGCACCGCATCTAAGAGCAATTTATGAAAGACAACAAGGTTTCATTACTAAAAACGAAACCGAGATTAACAATACAATTCAAAGCACTGTATTAAACGTACCCCCTTGGCGCTTTAATAAAAGTATAATAGACCTAAGCTTATCACTATACAACAAAAACACAACTGACAAGAATATTTATAAAGGTCTTCATTACGAACTTCTGCAATCGTACCCGGAATACATACAGATATACACCAACGCGTCGAAAATCGATCAGAAATCTGGACTAGCCATAATATCAAATGATATAAACATCCAATTAAGAACTAATGAAGTATGTAGTATTTGTACCGTAGAAGCCCTAGCGATACTCACAGCGATTCAAAGCATTCATTACACTAACGATAAGAAATATCTATTAATGACAAATTCTCTAAGCAATTTAATCAGCATATAAAATTTAAATACGTCTCAACCAGTTATCTGCCGTATAATCAATGAACTAAATGAGCGTAAAAATAGTATATCACTTGCATGGATCCCGGGACACGTCGGAATAAGAGGTAACGAAGAAGCTGATCTAAAAGCAAAAGAAACAACAGGTACCTCCGCTTTTGAAGTATGTCCCCTCATATCTGACAGAGTTGTTAAACTCAACCAAATTGAAGGACATGGATGAATGGCAAAACCTCTGGGCAAAATGTGACAACAATAACCCAGACAGCAATTATAGAATATCAATATTATTATAACTTTAAAAGTAAATTTAATTTTTAATATTATATTTATAAAGTTGACTAAATATTTTATGAAGTTTAAAAATATAATATTATAATCAAAATATTTTATTAATGATATCATTGTATTAGTTTTATAATATTTAAGTTCTAACTAAATTAAAATGTTATTATCATATTTATATTTTAATTTTAAATAACATTATTCTAACAATATTATTACCATATTTTATTTTATAATATTTTAATTTTAATCTCTTTAAAATATTATAGAAATCTAAAATTAATAATTTAAAATAATATTTTATGTTTATCTTAGAAGCAGACTATAATTTAAAGTTGATTAAATTTATAATATTCTAATTTCATATAATTTTCATTGCAGTGCGTATTATATAATACCGTTTATAACAAATTTGTAAATTATCTATAATAAATGCATAATTATTTATATATTATAATATTAAAATACAATTTAAAAAAATTGTATTAGGTACTAATAATAATTTAATAATTTATTTTTATTGTGTTTTTTTCTTTTATTATTATGGGTTTTAATTATTATAGTCTTAACTATTACTATAATATTGTTAAAATATAATATAATATATATGATTATAAAAAAGTACTGCTGAGCATAAGGAATTCGCGGTTAGCGTTAGCGCGGCTTTGGGTACCTACACGCATTGTTTATCATGTTTCTATCACTCTTTGTTGATTTTTTTTTTATTAGGTACAAGTTAAATAATTTAGGATTTTGAGCACCCCATGAAAATTGGAAAACCCGGCGCCCATGTACCTACATATTATAATATAATATTTATTCTTTAGACTTTAGAGTGTATTACAGAGCAATACATATGATAATATATATTAATTATAATAATAATAATATAACAATATTATAGAATAAACAGAGTCCCACGACTGGTGTACTTCGTCAATATTTGGTGCTGGTGATGGTTACTTGCCATGCCGTCGGATCGACATACTTGTACAGTTGTCATTGGTGCCATTCCCGAGGATTGTCGGTAAATGTGATACAAGTCAAAGGAACGGCAAATATTACTTGTATTACTAGTCATGTACGCCAGTCATGTGAACACCGTAATAATTATGCACTAGTTAAATGTACAATTATTAATGGCGTATTTGGCAAGTACATCAGTCGTGGGAATCTGGTCGTGCTGTACGTCTGTACAAAATATTGGGGACTTTATAATAAACAATATAAATATAATAATAATAAAATAATAATAAATAATAATATTATATTATTATATTATAATAATATTATCTTATCTTCTAGTCGTCGCGCTGTCACCGGTGGAAGTACCACCTCTCTATCGTTGGTGTATATGACAGTGACGCGCGGGTTAGCCCAGCCACCAGGGTTATTTATAAGTTGTATTTATATATAGTTATTCTTTTAAGTTTATATTGATTTTCCCCATAGATCTTATATCTAATCTAATCTGCTATACTAACTGGTTTATTATCATATTTTCATCAACGGCACAGTGATTAGACGCAGTGACAATTTACGTATAATTCTAGACTCTAGTACAATACTACAATAATAATATGATGGTTATTATCGTCTTATTTAGCCTTTAGCCACGGTTATTGGTAAGTGCGAGTGTGCGACGCCGCTCCGGACCGTGGAATACAGACATACAGTATTAACATTTAACTATTAACTATTAACGGACGTCGGACAGTGTTTGTATGTATTTGTGTTACGAATGTTA
Organism: Myzus persicae; assembly: GCF_001856785.1. Taxonomy (NCBI): domain Eukaryota; kingdom Metazoa; phylum Arthropoda; class Insecta; order Hemiptera; family Aphididae; genus Myzus; species Myzus persicae. The sequence goes on along the minus strand of NW_019100818.1, from coordinate 2,931 downwards.
CGATTACTGCGTTTGTTTTCGCCCTTTTAGGCCTGACGAGGGACCCATGATTATTATAATTATTACAATTTATAATTCGATCCGTTCTTGAGTTGTGAATATTATTATTATTCGCCAATCGCCATACAGTAACGGTAAGTAATCCACTTAATTGCTTATAAAAATATTAATACTAGTTCTTGTATTTTACCAAACTGTAATGTGTTTACTGTTTAGTTGTCATTTGCCAATGGAAATGGCTTTATATTTGTAAAACATGTGCTCTTGTAGAAACTAGAAATTACCTTATTTAAGTTTATTGAGGGAGGATAACTATTATAATTTGATAAAACTATTATGTGGTTCAAATCAAATACTATAGATAAGAATACGGGACAGTGAATGTTAAAAATCGCGACACATTTCGTCCCCCAGAAAACGTATAGGTTGCCTACTTAAAACATTTTACGGCGTTGACTCTAATATAACACCTAATTTCTGATTCAAACAAGTACACAAATTAAAAATAGATTATCATCAAATACTATATATATGTGTCTGTATTATATTTTGATAATAATGATTTGTTAAAAATTTTAAATTTTAAAATTCCAAATATAGTTAATGTTTCTTGTTATTTATATTTACTGACTTTTTATTTGTAAAATTTGATGTTTGTATTTCCTTACATATTATTATGCCATCTCATGTTAATTGTTCATATTGGAACTGCAATAAAAGGAGTAAAAATAATTCCGAACTAACGTTCCATAAATTTCCAGCAAATGAAAAATAGTATGTATTGTAGTAAAAAAATATTTACAAATCAATTGTACCTATTTATTGCATAGTAGTATTAAAATATAATATTTAAGTCATTAAGACAGTTTTATTTTGAAGACATTTCAAGTTCAAATTTGAACTAAACTAGATATTTTAACAATTTTTGTTATTTTGTTATAATTTAATAGTATTATTTTTGGGTATTTGATACTTTTAATATCTTTATATCATAGAGTTCAATATTAATACACACACTGACCACTACAGTGACCCATGTTGCCACGTCACACACATCACCTAAATGTATGGCAGAGCAATAGTTGTCAACTTTTTTCTATAGTATGCATTTGACACTGCAGCTATGTATAATATTTATTATACATATCTATGGTATTTAAAAAGTATTGGAATGCATAGATACATCATTTATTGGCAGGTATAATCAAATCATAGAGTATTTTTCAGCATTTATTTAGCATTACTCTATGAATAAAATACTATAGACATCTTGAGTATTTGATATAATGATATTATGAGCGATCACCTAAATTTATTTGACCATGTTATTTTTGAAAATGTTGACTATATAGTTGTAAATTATGGATTAATCGATGTAAGAACCAAACAGTAATTAATGGGTTTCATACATTTGGATTACAAAAAATAAGAAAAAATTATAGAATTTGCTCAGAACACTTTAAAAGAGAAGATTATATTATTTGGACAGACACTAAAAGGTAAACTAGTATTATTTATATTCATATATATATAACATAATATGGCATGTACAAAATATATGCCTTCATACTTAGCATAATATTTTTTTTAATGTATTAAATACTAAAATATTGCTTGTTATTACAAGTTTGGTAGGTACATTTCTTTTTATATTATTTATAAACCAAAAATAATAAAAAAAGGAAATACAAAAAAAAGTAAGATCAATAATATTAATAATAATTACAATAGCATAGTACATAGTTTGGAAATATTATGAAAGTGAAATTAAACCATGAATCTGTTTAATATCATTTATATACTATAAAGAAATAAATCTAAATATATATTATATTATTTTCTTAAGTACAATATACTATAGAGTTAGAACCCATCTAACTAAGTCCTTATCTTTAACCAATATGTAATGAAATACAATCGAAAAAAAATTAATGGGCCTGTTCCTAATACCTATTCTGAATTAGAGTAAAAACTAATCTTATTTCAGAATATTACACAAAGATTCATTACCTAATGATGAGGTACCCGAAGACCAGTCACTATTTGGTACCTCTACTAATACAAATGATGATTTCACTGACAATGATTTTGCTTCAGTCTTAACGTCTGAACAAATGGTAACCAGAAAACCTGGTTGGAGTCCAATTAAGCCAAAACATAACAATGGTACATTTATAATAACTTTTTGTAATGTCTGATATATTTACCACAGTTAGTAAATATGTTTATTCCTTGTAGATTTAAGTTATGTGTCAGAAACATCATCTGCACATAAATATGAAAATGGTCAAACCTCTTCAGTTTTGAACTTAGAATCTGAACAATTAGATACCATAATAGATGAATCACTTACATCACCCCCATTTTTTGACACCAGTAATTGAAACAATTTTAACTTAGTAAAATAATACTTGCAAACAATGAATTATACATGATTATTCATTTTCACTTGTAGGTCAGTGTTTTAGGATTCCAGTACACAAATCTTCAAAGACCAGAAAATTATTTAAAATGCCACAAACCTTAAGATTTGGTGACACGGACTGTAATTATTTCTAATTACATAAAAAAATTGCATTATAATTTAAAGAATTTTTTTATATATTTTAATAGGTCAACCATTAGTAAAAGATCACAGTTTGGAATTATGCAAGACTAAAACAGATATTCTGAAGAAAACTATTAGAGCCTATCAAAAAAAAGTTTCAACTAAGAACTCGCAATTATTGAAACTAAAAAAAAGGTATAAAGATAAATTAAAAAAACTGAGGACTTATGAACTCACATATTCTTCTATCCAGAATAATATTTTATTTAAAATACAAATGAGGTTAAAAAGATTCAAAAAACTAGGGCGACGGTATAAAGAGAATGAAAAATGTTTTGCTTTGGCCTTTTATTATAATTCACCGAAGGCTTACAATTTTATGA
>NW_019100817.1:2888-27813 GCF_001856785.1 Myzus persicae | reverse complement strand
CTTTTTTTTGTTAACTTTTTATGGACCATCACTCGAGCATAATCAGCGGGACCAAATATTCTGATTAGATAAATAAAAATGAAAACACTCTGAATCCTTGGTATAGTATTTATTTCTTATAATTCTTGTTGTTATTTTTTCTCAATTTTGCAATAACTATTTTGCGTTCATTGCATAGATTGGTTTTTTTATTTAAAATTTGACAAGCTAAAACAATTAAATAATTATTAAGATTCATTTTTTATGCATCGCGTGTCATAAAAATATAAACAATTTATTGTTTTTATTATATTTTCATCATAAATACTTGTATAATACTGTTCAATATTTTATTGTTACATTACTTATCAAATGTAATTATGATTGACTATATATAAATAACCTTTTTTTAAATTTATTTGTAATCATATCTTACTTTACAATTTTAATAAAAGTTTCGAAAAATATCATCAAAGTAAAGTATTTGACTAAATGTATTTAATTGTTTTATAGTAAATAATACACAAGTAATATAATTTTTTAATTAAATATTTTGAAGTATATTAAATACAGTATAAGATTTTTCATCATTATTAAATTATTTTATCTATTGTTAAAATCAAATTATTTAGTATTTTATTTTTTTATATTTTATTATCATACATTTATGTTTAATAAATGGTAAATAACTGTATTCTTAAATTACAACAAGTCTTTATTTACTTTCATATTTCGGGATAATGTGTAATAGGTAGTATGCATAACGTTTTCATTATACTTAATAGATACATTTGACATTAAAACTTTACATTAGTAATTAATAGGTAAATTTGAATATTGAACTTGTAATTGATGTTAAAAGTTAAAAGTATTTGTAATGTTTTTAAAATACTTTCTGCATTGATATATTTACGTTTAACTATGATTTTAAAAATAATTCTTCTAAGGTATAATATATTATACACGTTTTGTAACCCTGTTAGACATTATTGATTAATTCTACAAATATTGTAAACTTTTATATTTTAGTATTTTATATTAATCGAATATTGTTTGTTTTGTTCCAGAACTGTTAATTCAAGACCACATCAAATTCAAACTCAAAAATGCCATAGCCCAAACAGTACTTAATTTTATAATTTATTTTTAATTATAATAATTACATGTATTGACATTGCAAAATAAATCAGTAACTTCCGTCAATTAACTTGTTTATTTTACTTGTGCCGCTCTAAGTTCTTATAACCTTTTTTATGTCTATGTTACTATTTAATGTAGTTGTGAAGACTAAGTTGTGTGCTGTAATTTGTTATAGACTATGATTGTCGTAATAATTTCGTTACACAGATATAATTGTTTAAGTAACGACAATATTATACCACCTTCTTATTCTATATTTAAACATTTTAAACAAGACTATGGTTTTATCTTACGGACATTAAATATAGTAAACGAGTAGTCTTGGAAAAATTAAAATTTAAAAAAAAATTTATTTAAAAAAAAAAAATTTGAAAAATAGATAATTATTTTGGACCACAAAATATTTAAGAATTCAATATTAATAGGATAAAATGTCACTCACTGCACGTGCACTTGCCACACTTTGTTTAAAGCAGTATTTATTTGCTTTTGTTCATCTTTTTGGGTAGGTAATATTCAATATAATATTTACATACTTTATATTAAGTTGTAAAATCAAAAACTAGCATCACTATCAAATACCCACATAAAAAATATAAAAATCATATAAAATTTGGATACTTTCCTACTTTTGTTTTTTCCTTACTAGTCTTACGAGTTATGATAAACACAACCTACCAATTGCCAAAACTAGACCTGCTATGGTGAAATTATCGCTGACACTATTGAATGGAAACACTAATTCTACAAATTTATACAAAACAGTATTTAAATTTGAAATACATTTATTCAAATATAATATTGCTTTTTTTTGTTAACTTTTTATGGACCATCACTCGAGCATAATCAGCGGGACCAAATATTCTGATTAGATAAATAAAAATGAAAACACTCTGAATACTTAAAAAAAGAACAATGTTTTTTTGAGAAATTAAATTGTGTTTAGTGATTTAAGTTATAACCCATAATCATCCCATTACCAACGATTTAATTGAATAAAAATTATGGATTATAATATGCTTATCTACAGAAAGCAACAGTGAGAACTACCATAAACGGATTCAGTTCACCATGTAATTAATTTATCAAAAAGCTTAATAGATTGGTTTAAGCACGGTTGAAGCCGAGTTGAATATTATAATATGAACACTGAACTCGTATATAATAGGTGAGAACCTACCCAAAATAAAGAAAATATCAACATCTGTGTGTCTAAATATAATTTTATATAGACAGCTTGGACTTAATATAGCTCCGCATATATCGGCTCCTACCCAAATATGTGAGCTACTCATTGTATGAATATTTGAAATAATTTTAACAATAATATACATTTATTTGAATGGTAAATTGTTAAAAAAATAAATTCTTTAAAAATATACCAACTAGATGAAAAAATAAAAATATGAAAGATAGAATTTATACATTTATAATAATATTATTCGCTTGTCTACAACCCAAAAGCGATACAGAATTGAGTCAATGACCCTCAATTATTATAAACAAAGAACAGAAGATATGTTTTCGGTGAGGTTACAAATACCTCTCACTTTTTTTTTTGCAAAATTTTCATATCAAAATTTTTTTCTTCTAAATTTTTTCAAAATATTTTTTTTTCAAATTTTTTTAAAAAAAATTTTATGTCTTGATCTTACGTACAATTTTACTTTTTTAGACCATCTCAAAGATAATTGATGGCAACCTTGCAAGCTAAATTTTGCTCATTAGTGTTGGTGTTGAATTTTTTATTTTAGGCCTAAATATTCTGTCACGACAAATACTTGAAATATTAATTATTTTTATTACTAATATTGGATTGTGTAAACATATTGGTTGACGTTCCCATGCTCAAATTATTTGTTTGTAATGTATTAAACCATTTTAATTAGTACCAAACAAATAAATTCACCCGTTGTCTTTGGTATACACTTAAACAGTTATTGTTCATAATAATAGTCAAATTCAATAAGACACATCATAAATACACAAAGGATTTGTAATAAATAATCTGATGACGTATTCGGAAGTCTTGGACCAAAGTTGCCATTATCCATCTTCTTCCTCAAATAAAATATATTGGCAAATTAAATTAAATTAACATTATTATTATATAAAAATGTATACCTATCATTTTCTTAGCATTTAAGGTATAACATTGTAACACACATTCAAATAAAATATTAAATAATTCTATTTAAATATCTGTATATTTTCAAAAATAGTTTTCATTCGATTGATATGGATACCATTTGAACACGAAAATATCTTAAACAGTGGACAACCGGACTGAACTTTGCTTTACTATTGGAAATTGAAAAAGAATATAAGCGAATATTATGAGTGTACGGCCAATATTAAATGCCTTTAATTGGTATTTTTTAACCTGCGGTGGGGGCAGTGTTAGCTACAATCAAGGAAAGTTTAAGATGATGTTTTACACACTACGATGCATTTCCATTTGTTTTGGACTCAATGTCATGTATCACTCAAATATTCAATGGGTAAAAAACATTTTTTATTTTATTATTATTTATGATTCCCACGTATCCTAAGGAAAGGTGTAGAAATTATTATAGTAAAAAATAACTTACATTCAGTCGAAAAAAAAATGTGTTGTGTAAACACGAGACTCACCCGATTTATCTGTAATCAAAAAAAAGTTTAAAATGAAAATAATACACTTTAGACATTGGAAAAGGCATTGTCACTGAGTATAAATTTCCCATTTTTATTTAAAAATAATATCAGTTTTTTATTAAGTGTATGGATTGCATATATAAGTGTTTAGTGTCAGTAGACATTAATGTCATTTACTATCTGAAAACATCCTACAAAACTATAATAATTATGTTAAACACCTCTTGTTCCGTTGCATGACCAATTCCGTATAGCACAATGATATCAAAAACACATATTGATAGACTTATGGTTAGTGTTATTAGCTCTTCACCTTCGTATGCTGGTACAGGAAAAAGTATATGATTATAAAATTCATAAAACAGTCTTCCAATGTTTGTCGCAATAATAGTCGATATTACCGGCAAACCGTATATTGATCTATTGATAACGATCAAGTAATCGATAACTTCCAAATACATATCCCTCAGGGTACTGATTGTTGAATGTCTTAACAGTATTTGTTCATTTATGATGTACACTATCCATCTGATGTATAATATTAGTAGTATGTATTCATAAAATGCAGCACATTCACACACCACTGAAACCAAATACATGGCCTAAAAAAATTTTAAATTGTATTATTTATTTAATAAATATTCCAACTCTGGAAGCTGTTTAGAAAAAACTCAGTTTTCTGAAAACGTTTAATAAGTTTGATTGTCTTTATATTTAATGTGTTTGATACATTTCGTGACCCCCAATAATTTTTGAATGCCATAGTTCCAACAAATATATCATATAAATTTGCATAAAATAATTGTATATGTTGTTTATTACCACAGAAATTGCCATTTTTGTGTCCTTGTAGTGGAACCAGCTCCTTATATTCCATTTGACCACAAGTGCATTACTTGCAAGAAAATGCACAATAATTCCAGTAATAAAAAGCCAATTATTTTTTATTTTCATTGTTCTGACCACATTCAGATGTATTAATTTTTCATGAATTTCTTCAAGTTTAGTCAATACCACTGATAGTCGATTATCAAAAAATATGCGCCACACTCTAGTTACTATATTTCCAATATTTATCATTTCCAAAAAAAAACATCATTACTATTGAAGTTATGTCAAAAATATCTGGATCAACCATTTTTGCCTGTTAAATACAATAACGTATAAACAAAACTTATATTACATATTATCATTGTTAAATTGTGTCATATATGCATGCATTTAACATATTTTTATAGATTTGTATGGTCTTATTTATTTACTTATAAGTAATCTAATTTACATCGAAGAAAACATAATATATAATATGAAAATTGGTAGATCATATATAATAACACAATTTAAAGAAAATACTATGGCTATGATATAGATCTATACAAACAAAACGCTGAATAAATTTCAAGTACATGCAAAAACTTGCTATCATAAATGAAAAACAATAGCTTCTTAAAATAAGTTGCTGATTTACATTTTTATTTCAAATTCATAAATACAATGTACATTTTTTTTAATTCAAGAAATATCAACACTTTAAGTATATCACAAAGAATTTATTGAAATCCAACCAAACGATTTAATTTTTATCCTGCATGTTTTAAATTTATTTTTTCAAAAAAAGTCTGCATAAAAATATTAATTGTGTAAAGTGTTATTTGTACCAAAACATTTTATAAATTATTCAACACGTTGTAAAGCGCAATTTTCGTTTGATTTTATATTTTATTGATGATCTGTTAGCCTGGGGAGTGGGGACTAATTGCTATCGCGATTTATTCAGAAATATTAAACGTAGGAACTAGCAAATGTCCAACATTACCTATATTTATTATTAATTTTTTTACACAACACATTTTTTTTTCGACTAAATGTAGGTTATTTTTTACTTTAATAATTTCTACACCTTTCCTTAGGATACGATGGAAGAATCATAAATAATAATAAAATAAAAAATGTTTTTTACCCATTGAATATTTGAGTCGTAAGCGATATTGAGTCCAAAACAAATGGAAATGCATCGTAGTATGTAAAACATTATTTTAAACTTTCCTTGATTGTAGTTAACACTGCCCATACCGCAGGTTAAAAAACACCAATTAAAGGCATTTAATATTGGTCGTACTCTCATAATATCCACTTATATTCTTTTTCAATTTCCAATTGTAAAGAAAATATAAGTTCCGTTGTCTATTGTTTAAGATATTTTCGTGTTCAAACGGTATCCATATCAATCGAATGAAAACTATATTTTAAAATGTACAGATATTCAAATATAATTATTTAATATGACTTTTTTTTTTTTGAATATCTGTTACAATGTAATACCTTAAGTGCTAAGAAAATTATAGGTATACATTTTTATATAACAATAATGTTCCTTTAATTTAATTTAATTTGCCAATATATTTTTCTGAAGGAAGAAGATGGATAATGGCAACTTTGGTCCAAGGCTTCCGAATACGTCATCAGATTATTTATTACTAATCCTTTGTGTAGTCATGATGACATTGTGTCTTATATAATTTGTATATTATTATGAACAAAACTTTTTAAGTGTATACCAAAGACTACGGGTTAGTTTATTTGTTTGGCACTAATTAAAATGGTTTAATACATTACAAACAAATAATTTGAGCATGGGAACGTCAACCAATATGTTTACACAATCCAACATTAGCAATAAAAATAATTTATATTTCAAGTATTTGTCGTGACAGAATATTTACAAAAAAAATAAATCTGAACAGTTTAATTTCAATAAAAACAATTATTAACTTTTAATATTTAAATAGTTTTGAAAATGCTATTTTTTTGTTTATTATTGTAACCCAAATTAACTAATGTATGATATCTATTTTTGGAGTTGATAAATTATTGGAGTCACATCGAAATATATATAGATTGTGAGCTATTGAACAATGTACATTCTCATTTTGTCATTTAAAATTAAAATAATAATAATACAATTCAAATTATTATTTTTGAGTACTATAAGCACGTATTGAAGTACCTACTTTTTTTATTATTAATTTATTTAATCATCATAATATTCAATATAAATAATGTATTTGAGTATTCTGTTACCTACTCTCAGATTTTATATGATTAGCAACATAAACCAATATCATAAATATATTTAATGTCGTAATATATAAAGATATTTATAACTTTATTTCGTATTACTGAAGCCGGGTCCTATGAGCAATCACTTAAAGTGTAAAGAATCAATAGTGAGATATAAAAGGCCCCTTGAACATGATTTGAATGGTCTATGATTGTCTCTTTTAATTTTATTGAACCATTTAATTAACTATACATTTATCATGCAACAAAGATAAATAGCCAGATGTAAATGTTAAATAATTCAAAAATCATGCAAATCCATCTATTGTGGTACTTAAATGACAATTTTTTGATTTATCTGTATTATGATAAAGACACTGTTAAGAATTCTAAGGGGTGCCCCCGTGTGCAAATAAATTAAACGGAGACATTAAAACTAATTATTACTTGTATATTGAAAATTGAAAAGAAAACTCACACTACAATTTAATATTAAAACAATGCTTTATAAAAATATGGTCTGGTGAAAAAAATGCTCTGTCGAGAAAAAAAATGTTCTCGCTTACTACTCTAAAATCCAACTGCCACGACTTGCAATACTAGCCGGGTCTGTATCCATAATTTGCCTTTATTTACTGTCGCAGCAAATCCTCCAGACAGTCGTCGTTGTACAAAAATTATTTTATCCAATTATAATATCATGCTAACCAATAGAGTTAGGAGTTTTTAACAATACGAGGATTTTATCGCAAAACTGTTATAATATTAACTATTAAAACATAAGTTATGTACCTATATTGCCTACACATTACTCCGTTTTCTAAAACGTTAAATATTATTAAAATTAATAGTTAATTGCTTTTGAAAAAATCATATTTTTTTAAAAAAATTGTAATTATAATATAATTATTTTTATCGAAATTCATTGTCACTGAACTTTTGGACATCCTTCGATGTGACACGCTTGTCACTTGCCGACAGATCGTACATGTAGGATTAGTAAAGAAATAGTAGTCCTATAGCATTTTATTAAAAATGAACTAAATATTATCCAAGACGTTGTGGTCGAATTTACTTGTATACAAAATACATTTTCGAACGAAAAAATGATATAGTAAACAAAGTACTAATCATCTGATCAGATGACCGATTTCTATACGTTGTGCTTTAGACGGCTTTGATTTATAATTTTAAGATGTCCATTTAAAATATAATATTTTTTGTGGTTCAAAAATTAAAATACTACACGAGTTGAATTACTAGGTTTGCTTTTTTTTTCAAACACATCCTATTTATAATGTTTGTTAAAATGATAGGTTAAGAATATGAGTGCAGATTGATATTATTTGCTATATTCATTTTCATATTTTTTTACATTACAAACTGATTGAGTTTCTTGATATTCAATTCTTTATACCGGTAATGCATATCGTTATAAATAATAAATCAAACAGGTTAAATATCGGAATATACTTATTTATTTGGTATTGTCAAAACATAACATTAAAAATACATATTTTGTTTAGGTTATGGCATTTTTGTGTTTGAGATAGATGGATTACATGATTTAACAGTTCTGAAACAAATCAAAAATTAAATTAATAAAAGTAAGTAATTATATTTAATACAAAAAAAAATGCTTTGAAATATAACTGCATGAAATAACATACAACTATGTTTGTAAATGTTATATCATGGAAAAAATAAAATAAAATATCTATTACATATAATTACAAATATCATAGAGTATAGAATATGTTACAAACAATTATTAAAGAGTTTATTATAAAATATATAATAAATAATGTAATGTTTAGGTGAAAATATTATGAAAGAGTTTCGATGAACGAGTTTAGTAGCCAATGGCTTAAAGCAACTTAAATTTTTTGATAAAATAACGCGATACAACAATATATTCATATGTAAAATGATTTTTTTTATGTAGATGTTATTTTTTTTTTGTTTAATTCAGTTTATTAAAATAATAACAATCCTGAAAACTTGCCCAGTCATTAAGTTTATCAGTTATAATCAAACAAATTCATTATAATAATTATAATTGTTATATAATTTGTTGTATTTTTAAACATAATTATTAAAGTTGAACAAAATCTATGAGACTGCATTTGAAATTCGTATAAAATTACCTGTTATACTACAAACTCACCATCAGTTGGCTGGTGGCTGGTGTGGCCTTGGCGACAGTCTTGATGGCCTTGGCTGACTGGACTTGCCCGATGACGACGATGTTCATGGATACTTTTTCTGCGCCCATTTTTGATTTTGGTTGGTTTTTGTGTTGATTGAATTTGAAATCTAGAAATTAAAAACTTTATTTCACGAAAACAATAATTCAATTTGGCGTCTGAGGTAGATGCTTACCAAACAATTGACTTGTACGAAATTGTTATGACGATTCGACCGTAAGCTTTTGTTTATATACGTTTTTAAAAGTGTATAAGATTAATCGAGTGATATGCCATGTCATGGTGTGATCCTCGGCGTAATAAGATTAATACAAATAATATTTGACTGATAAAGTTTTGATCGATTCACGCCATGAATGTGAAAACAGTTTATAGACATCGGATCATCATTATTTAAATTATGTAGCTGATAAAATTAATAATCACAACTAAGACCTATCTTTAAGTAAATTATTTAGCAATTATTGCTATTTGTATTATGAGTTAATAGTTTTCATATTTTTACGTATTATAAATATAATATTATACTATTACTGTTGGAAAATAAAATTTTATTTTAAAAAGAGGATTTGTAGTGGGTAGTGGTATACCGTACATTTCGTGTAAAAAATTAAAACGGTCACTGTAATCACGTTTGAGTTGAATTTGGAATTCATTTATTATTATTTATAAAAAAAAAAGAAACAGAGCAAATACGGTCGTCAACTTGTAATATTACTAAGTAAATTTGATATATTATGGTGGTTAATATAATTTATTTTACCATAAGGTACATAAAATACTATTACTACATTTTTGCCAAAAAATTGCATTTGAAAATCAACTGTATACAATACAAAAAAAACCTTCTAAAAGTCTCAAGAAGGTATCTACGAATACTATTTATTAATTACAACAAAATAAATATAATTATTAAGTTATTATTGGTTATAATACATGACTTTGTCCAAATTTAAGCATAAGTTGTCCTATAAATATAACTGTATTTATACAAGTTTTAGATTATTTCTTTACAGTAGGAACTATTTATGTGAACCTTTGTTTTTAAATTTTCAATTCTTATCTGGAAGAATTGAACATTTTCAAATTTTTTAACAAAATTATTTGAACGTTTTCGAGATTTTGGTAAATGCATCGAAATTGTTAATATCAACATTAGGTGAAATGTCCATGTATCTACGATTGTTTTCTCTAGAGTTGCACTAAAGAAGAAAATCAATTTTTTCTAAAACTGGTGTTGCCTAAAAATCTCCCTTAATATTTTGTTTATTTTTTTTAAAACTTTTGTTAACTACTAGAAAATGTCTTGTATTGAAGAATTTTAAGCAATTTTCAAAAAATTGAAACGTTTTTACTGTCTTAACAGGTGATGATTGTTTTAAATCAAAAAAAATAATACGTCAAGAACATAATAAAAAATTTATAAACAACCGGAAACGAAATCACGCAACAATAAAATTGTAAAATCAATATGTTTTTCTTAAATATAAATCAGAAAAATACATTTTGTTTTTTATTTCAATTCTTCATACCCAATACCACAATACAAAATATAAATCAATATTAAACCACCTTATTGGTAAGAGAAGTTATCACTGTGTGTATTATTCTTTATACATATTATTACATAATTTTATTAGGACCATGGATGCGATGATGATACTTTAGATCCATGATTTTTTAATTTTCAGTAGGTACTTGCATATTATAATTAAAGATTACATTTTCAAAAACTTAAAAATAAATAAAAATAAAAAAATACTACATAATATTTTATAATTTTAACATTCTAATTCAACAGCATGTGAACTTTATAATCTGTGTGCAACTTAACATGATAAGATAAAATGTTTTGAAAATAAACTATCGTTGTAATATAACTATATGATCACACCACGCCACCACCCCACTTTAAATCGGTCGGTGGCAGTGTATAAAAGGTTTCCGAGATCTCGATTCCGGCATAACACATCCTTTTGTGCAGAACTATTATTTGGTGAGTACGAAACGACAGTAACATTGTTTCATTTCGATATCAAATTTATAATATTTTTTTCCATTTACAGTTTTCACTTTAACCCTCAAAAACCAACCACCAAAAACCAAAAATGGGCGCAGAAAAAGTATCCATGAACATCGTCGTCGTCGGACAAGTCCAATCTGCCAAGGCCATCAAATCGGTCGCCAAAGCCTCTCCAGCCACCAGCCAATTGATGGTGAGTTAAATAGATTAGACTTCGTTAATTTTAAAATCAAAATATGTTTGAAAATATAACCACAACAATTTATACCAACTCTAAAAATATGACATGTTAAATCTGACGAATTGGATGACTTAAGTTGTTTTACGTTTATGATTATTATCAATTAATTGATTAAATTTGCAAATAAAACAATAAAATAAACTGTTTAAAAACATTGTTCGCATATAAATCTTGTTCCAATAAAAAACAATTAGAATTGCAATTGCGTACAACGATTAAGTATTTCTATTTAATAGTTAAACTAATAAACTAAATTTGAATTACGTGATCACACAATTATCATTCAGATGTTATTTGAAGGTACCCTCATTTTGTTTACAAAATATTCAACTTATAATGATTAACTATATCAATAATTATTATAAGTGGTTTCATATTATTTTTTTTTTATTTTTTTATTAAAGAAAAAAGTCTTGATGACGTGACCATTGTTTTGCTTTACGTATAGGTAGTTACCTAAATAATTTAAATTTGTTTCGTATTAACTTGACATAATAATTGAATATTTAATAAGAAATTTTCTGCTTAGGAAGATTTATATAAGTATAATTAAACAACATTATTTTAATCGTATAATGCTCTTCAATAATATTATCTTATAGTTTTACCTAGTTAATGTTCAGTGTTCTATATAAATTCAGATTTATGTTTATATTTTTTAATTTATCAACATTTTTTTCGATGAACTATAAAATATTATAATAGTTGTTGGAAATGTATGAATACGAGTAGTATTATGCTCTCATAATATTTTTTACTGTACTTTAATGGTATTGAAATAAATTCAGGATAAATTATTTTTTTATTAAAATATACATTTTATTTTTTTTTTTTTTTGTTTTGTTACAGAACTGTTAATTCATGTAGTCCATACATTGCAAAACTCAAAAATGCCATAGCCTAAGCAATACAATAATATGTCATTAATATGAGTATTGACACCGCAAAATAAACCAGTCATTTCCGTTTAACATAAATGTTTGGTGTATTTTTTTGATCTTTATTTTATTAATTTTCCATCCTACAGGTTCATGATTATTTTTAATCATTTATTATATTTTAGTATTATCAATAGTATATTATGAAAAATATATGGGTAGTCGTTCGAAAAGATGTTACAGGTAAATTGCGAATGTATAGAAATATTAGATTAGACTAAATGTGTTCAGCAGAAACATTAACATTTAATATTTAGCTGATGTTCGTTGTTGAATTTGATAATAATTATCACTGATGCTTAGTATACTTAATACTGTATAATAGTAGTGTCGTATCTACTCGAAACACCATTTTTCACCAAAAAAGTGTGCATCAAAGTATCAGATATTGGTCCATGTTCCAATCAGATCTTCAAACAGATTCCATCTATGAACTTATAAACACGAGTCTTCCGTACACAACGCGTGAAAATAATATAAAATAATAATTTATCATTGAATAAAATAACTACAATAAAATATAATTGCCCGAGTATGCGTTGAAAATCCTGCAGTGAAATGGTAGGGGGGGGGGTAGAACTTATAACAGGTCAAGCCTTTTCGTACCACTCTGACTTGGCACATTACACGTATTGCTACATATACTTGACCTTTATTTTATTTTTTAATTATTAAAAACCAACGGTTTTGTTTTTCAACAGTTTTATAATAAACTATGTATACTACTGGTACTCGACGATTATTTCGTGTAAGTGTATTGTTTTCTGGATCAATATTTTTTGTTTTTTTTAATAATAATATATTAATATTGTATGATATAATTTGATCGAAGTACTTATGTAAGTCATTATGGATATTTAATTAAATATAATATTATGACCTTACCTACGTTTTTCCCCGTTTCCACCAAATTCATTAATTATTTTTTTCGCAAAATATTCGTGCACTAAACTTACCTGCCTATGGTTATATAATATTATATCAATTTCTGTTTTCACTTTTTCATGAGCATCAACCTAAGAACAAAGCGATGTTAAGGGTATAATTATACGTGTAACTCGCCAACTCTTGGCCCAGCTCAATCATGGCTACGCTTGGACTGCATTAATAAACGATGATAATAATAATATTATTATTATATCAGTCCAACATATTCGATTCTTGTACAGTGCGCAGACGTTTTTTAAACACCAATTAGCCTTCAGAGTGTGATCATCACCTTGACACTAAGTAATATCATGCTTATCGAATGGCAGTGTGTTAATAATGTATTCAAGCATAGACGAATGCTGAAGTTCAACAAACTATGAAACTCGATTAGACGTGACCGAGTTTTAACTGCTATTCATATTTTACACTGATAGGTACGGACATAGTACTGTATATTAACGCTTAATTAAAAACAAATAATGAATTGATGTAAACATGTGTTTGAAAATGTTTACATCAAGAAGCGGAGAATCATATTATAGCGGTGTTTTACTATGGATAATGATCAGTAGTTAATATGATATTGTTTAATGAGTATATAAATAGGTACCTATATTAGTAACTATATTATATTGAATAAAAATATTATTTGCATGGTTATGGGTATATAATATTATATTATGAGATAAATCGAGCAATTGTATGTCGGAGGCAAACTGACAAACATATCCAATACATATTAATCTAATTATATCTGATATTATACAACTGCATATCCAAACAGTGTGACAAAACTTAAATTTGATTCGAATTTGGTGTGTATTTTTTTTTATCGGTTCAACTGGCTTATCACAGCTTTGGCTTGTAAAATTAACGACCGAATTGCGAACAATTTCTCTTTACACTTTTTTAGACTTAAGAGTCAGGGTTGTATGCCAACAAAGATTATCAGTTGTGGCTAAAAATCTTAGACATCATTATAATATTGTATGTAATATATTAGCATGCGATGGTTATATGCAAACGTCAAGTCATGTTATTTGGTTGATTTAAAACGAGTACATTAAATACCTTACGAGATTTGTTTTGGCTATTGCTTTTCCAGTTTCCTATTTTTTTTTTTATACGATTCTACGACAGTAATAATATTATGTTCGTATCACACAATTTCATCAAGATTAAAATACACGATAAAGTAAGCGCCAATGATGTTACATTAGTTATCTGTTATCATTAATGGCACACGCAATGAGGACGCAATTCGGCAATTCGGTTGTTAAGATTTTTAATCTTTATCTTCGGATGCACAAAAATATATTGCAGTGCACAAAATATTTTGTTGAGAATAAATTACCCAATCATCAATTTACAGGGATAATGTTTCAGTAGTTCGACTATTATAATCGCTAATAGCGCAGGACAGCACTGACAGTTTGACTTTACCCATTTTAGCTCACTTTATGAGAACTTATAGAATTCGTAACGAGTTCAGTATCCTGCTCGTCCGAAATATTGTGTCCTGCCCGAATGCAGCACCCGACATATTTTCCATCGATTTCATTCGTATAATATATTATAATCTCGCGGTGGACGCCTATAAACTGCAAGGACAAAATCCTAAATGTTTTATTTTTTTTTTTTTATGGCTCCGTCACTCGAAATAGACGACGAAATCAACAAAGTGTGTTTACCAGCAACAAAAACATGATACGATATCCATGTCGGGGGTGTGGGCTGCTAGGCGATTCACCCTGCAGACGATTTATTCGATTTTGGCGGCGGCGTGGAGGCATATTATTATGCGATGCCGTTGTACGGCCGTGTGGCGCTTCGCTGCTCACACTCACACACTCATATGTAGACGATAAAATTTGGTCGCACAAAATATACGTTCCCGCGTTGAATTTAATAATATACTAAACACATATGACATATATGTAATGTGTATCACATGTATTATAATTCATAATGCACTAGAGGATTACAACAACGACCGTATTGAAATAATAATATAATATTAAATAGACTCTCTGTCTGTCTGTCTGAGTGCCCAGTGTCTTTCGGTCCATGTTCAGCCACACGCGTGCATCCATAACGTGCAAACACGTGGTTGCTCTCTTTCTCGTGCACACACACACACACACACACACACACACACATACGGCGTGGTGCATTTCATTATTACTATGTTATTATATCATCATCGCGGTGGCGAACGTTATACGCTCAGATATTAATATATTATTATTTCATACGATATAGGTACATATTGTTTAGTGTACTCGCGTACCTATTATTCGTATTTAATCAGAAAAGACATGTCTGGTACTATCGTAATCGAAATCATCACAATCATTAGCATGGAAAATTCATCGAATTTTTATTCTTCCAACAATAAGGTTCGCCGACCGCCGCATAATATCGCTTATGTCGGCGGTCGCTGTTCTTATGGATATAACAGGGTATTAGGGTTCCGATAGATTTCCGGACTAATCGACAATGATTTACCGATTTATTGGCGATTCGGCTCACAAACGATAATGACGTAATAAAAAATGTTTCTCTGGAAAAACCATGTTCTTACGGTTTCTTTCAGAATAATGGGGAAAAAATGGTTATTGTCAATTTAAAATTTGAAAAAGTCTTGTAAAATGGAAACAATCAAATAAATAATGATCGTTGATTATTATAATAATTAAAGCTGTTTCTAGAAAATTCACTCACCTACATAAATATTAATAGGTAACGTTATTTTTAGAACAAAATATATTGAAATATACATATTAATAGTGTTAATAATAAACAATCTTAACAATGATACTTACGCTGTATCGACAAACGAAGAATTACTATGAGTGGTTTCTTTATTTTTTTTCCTATTTGAGTTTTTATTATCTACTTAGATTATTTTAAACCTAAAATCGATTTTACAAAAACTTTGGTTTTGTTTTATTTACCGAAAATGTATGTTTTTATCGGAAAGGTGTTATTTTAATAATCTCCAATTTCTTCATATATTCCGAAGCTCTGGGAAAAAACTGGTCTTTCCGAAAATTTTTTGAATTTTTCCTGCATTTTGGGACCAGACTCTAGACCATGTGTAGCCAACTGCATTTTTATCACCAAACAGTTTTGTAACCGATACAAAAGCATTCCGTCTCTCAGCTAATGTAGTAATGTACTTGGGTAATTGATTACGATTTAAAATTCAGACTTATGTAAATAACGATAGCCAACTTATCATCGGACGATACACTCTCTCGTTATCAAAAAAAAATTCATAGAAGCAGGATAATTAAGCAGGTAAAGACTTAAAAAAAATAAGACTAAACAGTAATGTACATCGGAAATATCTGATTTATTTTGCGGTGTCAATACTCATATGAATTATTACAATATAATAGTACTGTTCGGGCTATGGCATTTTTGAGTTTGTGATGGATGGACTACATAAATTAACAGTTCTGAAACAAAACAAAAAATAAAAATAAATTCTATTGATCATTAATTTGTATTCAAAAATTTTAAACTTTTATTATCTTTTTAATTACACTAAAAAAACATGACATCGAACAAAATAAATAACTAAATAACTAATGAATTAAAATTATAATAAAATATTAAAATAATTTATCATTAATTTAATATTTTTTCAACAGATTAAGGAACAAAAAAGTACAATAAATATCATGAAACATAAAATATGTAGGTACCTATTTTGTAATATCAGTACCTATAAAGGATTACAATGATACTAAAATAAAGTTACACTAAGAAGAAACATTTAAAGTTTAAACTACCATTATTGTATTATAACATACCTAACGCAAAACCGTTTAAAATTAAAAAGCAAAATGATTAAAATAATTGTTAATTAATATTTTGAAAGGTATATTTGAAGATTTGAATTAAAATTAATATTTATGAAACAAACAAAATTGTTCAATCTTATACACGCAAAAAAAATGTAACCAAATGATAAAGCTCATCTTTGTAGCTAACCATCACCAATCATACAACTTTCTTGTAACTAATCGCCTTTGTTGTCAATGTTACTTTTTGTGATCAATAACAAAAAACAAAAAAAATAATTTATAATTGCGATATCTATCATATATATATTTTAACTTTTATAAGTTTATCACCATTAATTAATATACTTATTTAAAAAATAAATATTATACATTTAAAGCCAATGATTTGACGTAATCTAACTTTAATGTTTGATAAAAGAACTCAACGTTCATATGAAAAATATTTTTTTTTAAGTGATATTTTTGTTTTGTTTTAATTGAATAAATTAAAACAATGGTATGATAAAAGCAACCGTGAAAACATTTCCAGTAACTTAATGTATCGGATTCAGTCAAACAAATTCAGTATAATAACTATAATATTATAATATAAATTGCTGTCTTTCCAAACATATTCATTAAAATCGAACAAAAACCATCCTTTCAAATTCGTATAAAATGACCTACATTATACTATGAACTCACCATCAATTGGCTGGTGGCTGGGGTGGCTTTGGCGACCGATTTGATGGCCTTGGCAGATTGGACCTGTCCGACGACGACGATGTTCATGGTTACTTTTTCAGCGCCCATTTTTGATTTGTTGGTTTTTGTTTGTGAAATAAAGTGAAAACTGCAAGTGAAAAAAAAAAAATTATTGATTTGAAATCAAAATTAAACTGTTGTTGTCTTTTAGTACTCACCAAAGAATAGATCTGCACAAAAAATGTGTTATGCCGGAATCGTGATCTCGGGCGCCTTATATACTTTTTCGTCAGCCAGTAGAAAGGGGGAAGGTGGCGTGTGGCGTGATCATTAAAATATTATGACGATTGCAGTTTGTTTATCAATCATGTAAATCATATCAAAAGTATAAAATATGTGTATTAATAGCTTCCGAATCGTATGATATTGATAATGATTTTTTTTATACTCGGTAATTTACCAACACTCAAATTTTTTTTCGTTTAATAAAGGATGTATTCAAATTAAAATTTTGGTAGTTTTTAAGTACCTAACTAGAGGTTCTTAACTTTTTCAAACAAACTTATTTAATGTTCTTTGAGTATAACAAGATATATATATTAAACATTACATCATTTTTTCAAACTCATCAGCTACTCGTCCGAACAATAACTTCAAAATAATACCTTTATTAGTTTATTCATTGCATCAAATTTAAATTAAATAAACGAATAAAATTAAATAAATTATGTACCTATCTAGTATGACTTGTAAATGTCATAGAACAAATGTCTCCAAAATCATAAGACATACGTTAACCAGAACCGTAGTCCTATTCCACTGACATTTTTTGCATACTCAAACCTAACTATAAATATAATAAAAATACTTAGACCGCCGAAAATTAGCAAATTCAATTTTTGTTTATGTAGTGGTTTTCAAAAGTCGATTTAAATAACGGAGAGGCGAATATTGGTTGTTCACATACACGTGTTCTCGGTAAAAAGATGGTAAAAAACCATTATTTTATTTTCAAAAAATGTTGATCAGTTTAATATCAACAATAATAACTTAGAAGATTGAAAAAAACCTCGATAAGATAAATCATATTATTGTGCAGCAATCAGATATACGTTTAATCGAATCAATTATATTTAAGTTGATATGTTTTCGGTCAGGTTATAACTTTTTTTTAACGCTTTACCATAGAAACTCAAATCAATAATAATAAGAAAAAGATTAAATTAATTTAAATTCTAAACAAAATGTAGCATTGTCGCTAATGACTTCGACTCCCCCTCCCCCCCCCCAGATCTTTGCTCAGGGTCCGTGCTTGATGACCGACATTCATATTTAGGTTACATGTTACTGGCACGTTGGACAATCAACTTAATTGTTAAAGTTTAATGCATACAACAATGATAAGAAGTAGGTAGGTATGTAAATTGTGATTTTCGAAATTTTTAAGTATACCTATCTACTAAAAGAATAAACATTACATAATATTTGAATAAACTAATTATTAAAGGTTAAAATAGATGAAAATGGTGGGCAAATCACTCTGTATACAAAATTACATAAATAAAATCAGATAAAATGATTGATGATAAACACACCGAATAGTCATTAAGAAATATTATAGTATATTTCGTGATAATATTATGGTGAAAATATATTATTTATAAAAAGATGTGCTACAATGTGGCGTGATCTTCGTGATAATAATACTATAATGGGTATATATGTCGATGTTTTCGATGTAATGATTTTCAAATGATGCGTGTTTTTTGGTGTCTAAAGGTCACAGTTTTTATATTAGAAAAAATGGTCTGATTTTCAGCTCTTGGTAGGAAAGTAAACCACTTTGATTACAGGTTAAAAGTGAAAAATCCTAGTAATCTGCTTAAAAATGAAAGTAAACAAAAAAATAGAAAAAAAAAGGATTCGTTCCCAAACCAGTTTTTAACAAAACCGATTTTTTTATTTTGTTTTGATTCATAAACTTATTTACGAATATGGAATAACCATAAATACTTGACCAAATGCTTGTAAAATCATGGTTTAATTAAAAAAAAATATTTCGGCCATTTTTGAGCTCGTTTAGGCATGATCAATTTTAGATTTTCTAAAGTTTATTTTCATTAATAATATTATAATTAACGTCCCCTTAACTATACTATTGTTAGTAAGTGATGTAATATTTTATAACTCGTCATCAGAACATTTGAAACCAAATAACAGTTACCGACAGGTGTGTTTTTTGTATGTTATTGAAATATACCCATTCTCGACTAACATTTTTTTCTAGGAATGCAAAAAAATCGTTAAGAACAAGGTCCTTCTCGAACACGCCGCTGCAACTATTAGGCGTATTGAACATAAATTACGCTACAAGACTACCATCAGACGTTTTGTAAATTGCAGTTGAACGCTGCTGCGTGTTAGGTTCGGGAAAACTCGGGTCCATTATACTATCAATATAAATCAAAATAAACACAACCGTTGAAAACTTTCGAGTGTTTAATAAGGCGATGCGCGGATACGAGCCGCCGCTCGAAACATAAATAAAATGTGAATGGAAACAATTTAAAAGTCAATTAATAAGTTTTGTTTATTATACGCAAAGTTCGATGGAATATTAATACTCAAAAATTTCGCTCAACTTTTCCCCGGTGGAGCAATAATTACGGACTTGGTGTATTTTACCTGTAAGCATACAATGGCAGCGTTTGAACGGTATTCCAAAGTATTATATTAATATTATGTCGGATAGCGTGTTGCAGGGCTTCTCAACGTTTTTTTTTTCTACGAAGACACTGCAGAATTTAGATTCATTTACAACAATAGTAGCCACACACTTGAAATAATTAATTTTGCTCTAAGTATGTCTAAACATTAAGAATAAATATAAATTCAGAACGAGACTGTCAGTATTCTTTACAATTATTGTTTTTTTTTTATCTATGGTTTTTACCATCACGGTATAATGAAATAATAATTATAATAACAGCATAATATCATATTTAGGGGCCTGCTTTTTTAAGGGACTATATTTAGGCAATAAGCAATTTCGTTTCTGCCGCCCATGTCATTAGTGTAAGTCGTCAATGATAATTTGTGTGAGTGTGATTGTATACAGATCTACAGCTATCTACTCACGCATTGCACACCCACACATGTCACCGGCACCGCCGACCAACAATAAAAAGCGTGATTTTTCGCACATAACACGATTTACAAAAAAATTCTCACTCGTCGTAGAGCGGTCAGATTTGATTAATTTTTTATTTCGTTAGTCAGGTGATAATTTTCTACAGGGCGCAACAAACTTTGATTTTTAAATTTGCAGTTTAAATGAAACTTAATAAAAACAACAAAAGCTTGTGGAAATTTGTCGTATTCAAAATCCTACCACATAGTTTAGAAATATGATTTCGAAAATCCAAGAGCAATGAGCCCTGTAAGAAGTGTTTCTCTTTCAAAAAAAAAAATGATCGAAATCGAATCGTCCTACAAGGCGTGAGGGTCTTTCCTGTAAGGCATGTTTTTAAGCAAAAAACAGGTTACCCGCAGGCCATTTAATTGTAGTTGTAATTTGAACACATAATATAGAAATAATCGATTTTTGACGACACACATCATTGAGTACCTCCAACTTATAATGATGGATTTGTTCGTTTATATTATACATTTTTAATCGTTTAGTAAAACTTTTTGTATTTTGTTTCATTTCACACTGAACACAAAGACAGACGTGACCGTAGTGACTGTTTGAACTTTTAAGCAACCGAGAGGATATTATATCAATATTATATTGTCTATAGTCGAGACGTATAAGATTATAAGAACCCAAATAACAATATTGTCAGCTGGTAAAGTGAACGGTAGTTAAAAGCAGCGATAGTTAAGAATCTCACGGAATATGATTAGAGCACAGTGTATATAATAACAACACTTATGAATTGATTAAGACTTGCTAACATTAATCGATTTGTTCAATTCAATAGAACAAATGTGTTGGGATGATACGTTCAATGATTGTATACATTATTTCTGATGCAACATCATTATTTCTCAACGGGTAGGTACTGCACCAGCTTCAATAATCTGCACACCAAACGATACCGTTTCTGACGTGGTACGATAACTTTGCTTTAAAATGTCATATTTCGTTAAAAACCACGTTTGAATGAAACATAAATTCATCATTGGCCAACGTCTCCAAAAGACACGCGTCTATAACAAAAACATTTTTGTTAATAAAACAACAGAAAACCTAACTAAAGGGCGTAGGAAATAATACCTCCTTCGAACGAATCATATATCTGCATAGTTATACGCAGTACCGACTGGTTATAAATAATTGAATTTATTACATTATAATATTATCACAGTAATACCTATAAAACACGCATGAAAATAAAAATATAATTCATAATTCATTACGACCATAGACCATTATACATAATATATACTATGCATATTTTTGTCATTATAGTTATTTCATCGTCGAAAATGTATTTATTATTTTGATGAAAATAAATAAAATTGATAATACAATGAGAAATGTCAAGAACGCGTTCTGAGTAAAAAAATGATTCGTGTCTTATATATAATGGAATTGTCGGTGCAGAAAATTAAATACGATTTTTTAATATCTGCAAAAACGGGTGAAAGTTTTTTCTGGCGCACTGTGTTTCTGTTCCTGACAGTTATCACAGTTATAACTTATAGCGGTAATACAAGTATTATAATAATGATGAATTTTTATACGAGTGAAAAAAATCATACTAAAAGCCAATAGATGCTTACATTAAATCTCAATGGCGTATTTAAAAATTGGTCGAAAATAACATCATCCTATAAGTTAACGAATATTACTTAATCGGTTCACCTTCAAACAATAACTTTTCTATCAAATAAATTTTGAACTATAAAAAATATAAGAAAGATTTGTGTTATTGTTAAATTAGTATTTTAATATGCACTAATTTGCTATTTTAAATTTATCTCTATTTCTAAACACATTAATTTTATTTTAAAGAAATGCAATTAATCATAATAATATTATAGCAATAAATTATTCGTTTTAAAACATTTTAATTTAAAATCATGTTATGTTGGTTAACATTTTAATATTATTTGAACTGTGCACTGTATTCTTGTGATTAAATAATTTAAAAAAATATTCATGTATATTTTGTACATACAATGACATTTCAGATGAACTTTTTTGTTTGAAAAAATTTAACACTGTAATGTTCGCAAATCAATTCCCCACACGGTATAAAAAAAATAAGATGGGGGAGAAGGTGAACTTCATGCAGNCCCCACAAATAATATGTAGCAAGCGGTTTCAAAATACTACCAATAATTTGCAAATTAGTTTTCAGAATGTACAAATAACCTGCAAGGTATGAAAAATATAAGATGCGGGGCAACTTCACGCTACACCCAATTTCGAATAAACAAATTGAAATATGCTGCTAACATTTTGCATACAGCAGCTACCTTATTTGTAATTTCGAGTCCAAAAATCATACAAATCATTGGTGTTTATACGTAGGTATAGTTTATAGTATAATTTAAAATTATATTATGTAATACACAAATGAACACATTTGATAGAATTCAAATTTAAAAATAAAAATGGGAAGGAGGGCATGGGCGCCCGCAGGCAAATAAATTGTAAGAATCAAAATAAAAAAAAAATTATGAAAAATGTACATTCAAAATAAATATTAAAGACTGCAGTCTACAATATCATTATTCCTAAACTCTTTGTTTTAATTACAATATTAAGATTATGATATAATGAATTTTTATAAAGCACTAACTGGTTACCACAATTTAAAAAATTGAACAAGAGTGTTAAATAATGGAAAAAAAATTTGAAAGGGGGCATGGGCGCCCGTAGGAAAATGTATTTTAAGTATAAAAATAAAAAATTTTTATATAGGATTCAAATTTATAAATAAAAATGGGAAGGAGGGCAAGGGCGACCTCAGGCAAATAAATTGTAAAAATCAAAATAAAAAAAAGTTATAAAAAAATTTGATTGAATTCAAACTTAAAAATAAAAATGAGAAGGGGGCATGGGCGCCCGCGGGCAAATAAATTGTAAGAATCAAAATAAAAAAAAATTTTGAAATAATGTACATTAAAAAAAAATATTAAAGACTGCAGTCTACAATATAAGTATTCCTAAACTCTTTATTTTAATTACAATATGTAGATTATGATATAAAGAATTTCTATAAGGCGCTAACTGGTTATCACAATTTAAAAAATTGAACTAGAGTTAAATTATAGAAATAAAAATGGGAAGGGGGGCATGGGCACCCGCGGGCAAATAAATTGTAAGAATCAAAATAAAAATAAAATTATGAATAATGTACACTCAAAATAAATATTAAAGACTGCAGTCTACAATATCATTATTCCTAAACTCTTAGTTTTAATTACAATATTTAGATTATGATATAATGAATTTATAAAAGGCAATATTTAGTTATTACAATTTAAAAAATTGAACAAGAGTTAAATTATGGAAAAAAAGATTGAAAGGGGGCATGGGCGCCCGCAGGCAAATGAATTTAAAGAATCGAAATAAAAAAAAGTTATAATAAAATTTGATTGAATTCAAATTTAAAAATAAAAATGGAAAGGGGAGCATAGGCGCCCGCGGGCAAAAGCATTTTAAGAATCAAAATAAAAAAAATATGAAAAAATGTGTATTAAAAATAAATATTATAGACTGCAGTCTACAATATCACTATTCCCAAACTCATAGTTTTATTTACAATAATTAGCTGATGAAATAATGAATATTTATAAGGCACTAAGTGGTTATCTAAATTTTAAAATGTTTTTGAATAATTGAAGTAGAGTTAAATTATGGAGAAAAAATTTGAAGGGGGGCATGGACGCCCGCAGGCAAATGTGTTTAAGCAATGAAATTAATAAAATTAGACAAAAAATTGAGATAATATTTTAAATTTAAAAATAAAAATGGAAAGGGGAGCATGGGCGCCCGCGGGCCAAAGCATTTTAAGAATCAAAATAAAAAAAATATGAAATAATGAATATTTATAAGGCACTAAGTAGTTATCAAAATTTTAAAATGTTTTTAAATAATTGAAGTAGATTTAAATTATAGAAAAAAAAAATGTGAAGAGAGGCATGGGCGCCCGCAGGCAAATGATTTTTAAGAATCAAAATAAAAAAAATTATTTATAAATTTGAAAGGTTTCAAATTTAAAAATAAATTTGGGAAGGGGGGCATGGGCGCC
>NW_019100817.1:0-1178 GCF_001856785.1 Myzus persicae | reverse complement strand
GAAGGGAGGCATGGGCGCCCGCAGGCAAATGATTTTTAAGAATCAAAATAAAAAAAATTATTTATAAATTTGAAAGGTTTCAAATTTAAAAATAAATTTGGGAAGGGGGGCAAGGGCGCCTGCGAGCAAATGAATTTTAAGAATAAAAATAATAAAAATTTATTAAATAATGTACTCTCAAAATAAATATTAAAGACTGCAGTCTATAATATCATTATTCCTAAACAACTCGTTTTAATTACAATAATTAATGAATTTTTTTAAAGCACTAACTGGTTATCACAATTTAAAAAATTGAACTAGAGTTAAATTATAGAAATAAAAATGGGAAGGGTGGCATGGGAGCCCGCGGGCAAAAGCGTTTTAAGAATCAAAATAAATAAAATATGAAAAAATGTGTATTAAAAACTAATATTAAAGACTTTAGTCAATAATATCACTTTTCCTAAACTCATAGTTTTATTTACAATAATAAGATCATGAAATAATGAATATTTGTGAGGCACTAACGGACCATCAAAAATTAAAAAATGGTTATGAAATGATTGAACATGAGTTAAATTATGGAAAAAAAATTAGAAGGGAGGCATGGGCGCCCGCAGGCAAATGATTTTTAAGAATCAAAATAAAAAAAATTATTTACAAATTTGATAGGTTTCAAATTTTAAAATAAATTTGGGAAGGGGGGCATGGACGCCCGCAGGCAAATGAATTTTAAGAATCAAAATAAAAAAAAATTATAAAAAAATTTAATAGAATTCAAATTTAAAAATAAAAATGAGAAGGTTGCATGGGCGCCCGCGGGCAAATAAATTGTAAGAATCAAAATAAAAAAAAAATTATGACATAATGTACACTCAAAATAAATATTAAAGACTGCAGTCTACAATATCATTATTCCTAAACTCTTTGTTTTAATTACAATATGTAGATTATGATATAATGAATTTGTATAAGGCACTAACTGGTTATCACAATGTAAAAAATTGAAAAGGAGTTAAATTATATAAAAAAAAATGGGAAGGGGGGCATAGGTGCCCGCAGGCAAATGATTTTTAAGATTCAAAATAAAAAAAATAATTTATAAATTTGATTTAATTCAAATTTAAAAATAAAAATGGAAAGAGGAGCATGGGCGCCCGCGGGCAAAAGCATTTTAAGAATCAAAATAAAAAAAA
>NW_019100816.1:5782-26977 GCF_001856785.1 Myzus persicae | reverse complement strand
AAATATGCAATATTATTCATTTTATTCGATATATGCATTAATATGCATTTTATCCAAAATATGCAAAAACATGCAAAATAAAAACACCACCATTTATCTCATCATGAGGTGATTCGTGGACATTACTGACAAAATCAATAATTAGAAGTCACAAAAAAAACATGCTGTTGCATACAAATCCTAGCCCTGCTGATGACCATACTTCCTATGGCTAATAACTCCTTCGGACAAAACGTCCTATATTAATAATTAATTTACTGGTTTACAAAACTTTTGTTTACCAAAATAAAGATATGTTGTGCTAGTTGATGGTGGACTGTGACATCTATTGATACCTTTATCATTATGAGATGGCGTCAACAGCAAGCTATCAGTTACCTATCTGTTAAATATATTCATAAAAAAACTTTTGGTTATTGAACCTATCGTTACTCACATTGTTTCCGTTGTCACTTTTACCCACATGGGGTATTTTTTTTCTAGTAGTTTTTCATATATTAAAATAAATTAAAACCAACCTAGATGTAAATAACTGGTTAACCAAATTTTATTTGGGCCATTATCATAAAATAAAAAAAATGAAATATTATTTATATATTATAAAATCTGAGAATGAATTACTCGCACAGAGTAAATTATTTCCAAACACTGATGCCGATCACTGTATGCACTCCTTGCAAATGAACAAAAAAGCAATATAACACAGAACCAGTTACATTTTATACATTATACATTTTATCTATAAACACATTATTCCAGGCTATATATAGAAGTGTACCAATATTTATTTTCTTGATAACACTCTTAAAATTATAAATAAAAATAAGCTAGGTCATTATTTAATATTTACCCAGTGCGAGTAACGACGGGTCAAATAAAAACAGCCTTAGAGTATTGAAAAATAATAACTGGGGAGCTGTTAGTACTCAAGCTTCATCGGCGGCTAAGACATTGACTTCTACCTATGTATTGTATTACAATTTAAATTATTTTATTTGAATTTAATAATAATAATCAATAACCTGGGATTTCAATTCTAATATATTATGTACAATCTATTGCACCTATAATTCTTTGAAATCTAGCAATTCTGCAGAAACATCTCTGTAATGTATACCCTTGTTTATCTGTAGTTGCCATACAATTATGGTGACACAGTTATGCTAACAGTCCAAACTATTCAGAATCAAACAGAAGATTATTAACACTTGGAAAACTTCCTGTTGCTTAGAATAATAGTGTTGGTAATAATTTGTCTATCGATGCAATTGCACAATTCTTTAATAATCATAATGAAAAATAGAGAAATTAAAACATATTAATAAACTGAACATTATGAATTGGCATCAATCAATATAGTATTGATTGATCCCAACATGAAGTCGGTTACCATTTAAAAATATTAAGGTGTATATATCGATATGTGTAATGAATGCTGACTTCATACTTGCAAACTTAAATTATAATTTCATAAAAAACAACTACTATTTTCACACAAAATGATTTGAAAGTGCTTAAACATTTTTTCTATTTCATTTGTTTAAAGAAACAATTTTTTTTTTATTTATCCAAACTCACCATTCATTTTCTACAAATAATATATCATTCTTTATTAGTTCCAAAACTTATTTAACAACAACCTAAGAAAGTCTATACCTTCTCCTAAAATTATGATCATTATATTTTATTATATGATTAATTCTTCCTCGTCCCCTGTAAGGTCTTTGCCAATAATTAATAAATTCTAATTTTTCGTTATCAATATTATCAAACAAAAATTGGGCTGAATTTTCATTATATTTATGGCTATTTTTAAAAAAATTGGAAGTTCTTATAATTTATTTATTTTTAACCACAGTATTACAATACAATCATATAATGATGACTAAATTTATTTTTTAAGTTTTAATCCTTCAATTAAAGGAATCCTTTTAAATCCTTAAAAGTTAAGCGTTCAGTTACATTCTTCAGTTAAAAGCTTAACCAGCAGTAGGTACAAGCCATAATATGACTGAACGCTGAGACTTAGAAATACTTAAATATACAAACTTTATGGGCCATAGGCGTGCTTATGGAGGATTCCGTGTATGACACGGCATCCCCCGTGTCGTTATCTTAATCATAGTTTTTAGTTGTAAATGTTTTTGATTACAGTTTAAATATTGGGTGTAGAGACAATATCAAATATTAACTCAATTTCATAATAATTTTATCATTGGCCAATATTTCAGTATCGTCAATAATATAAATAATAAATTATTTTGATAACTTAGGATAATAGTTGAAGAGATAATTTTGAAAATAGTTTCAACCGAGAAACCCTAAGGGTTATTAGTGCAGTAGGTTGTTTAATACCACTAAAAGCTAAACAATTTTGATATTGATTTTCTATCTCAAAAGTTTGCACTTAAAAGCAACAATTAGAAAATGAGAAGACTTTTACGTTCTATGCAAGATTTTGTTGCAAACGCATAAAACATTGAATGGTTGATAAATTTATCAACAAGTAAAAATTAATAAGACTTTTGCAACTTTTTGTGACAATTATAGTTACTAGCTGTTCATGCAAAAGACATTTTTCTTAACCCAGTTTGGTGAAAAGAAAATTAAGAAACCCAAAGGAACAAGAAAAATTAGACACGACGATGATGATTTTTATTAAATAAAAATTAGCATCCCATATAAATTCTGAAGATGTAATTGATGATTTTAAGAATCTGCATTTTCTTGACCAAAGATTAGAATCTTTAATAGAATTTAATTTCTATGTTAAATGTATTTAATATAGTAAAAAGTTAATACTTTATTTAAATGTTTTACTTGTACATATATTAAGTTGATATTTTTAATATGTATTATATATCTGTGTAGATTTTGCATTATGATTCATGACATCATGCTCTATTGTACTGAGCTAGGTATTTTTTTAAACACAGGCATACCCAACAAAAAAAGGCTGAGCCCATCTATGTTATGTATTAAAATAAATAAGAAAAACACAAATAATGTTCACAAATATTTAATACACAGTATAAAAACAAAATATTATGAAGACATACATTCTTTTTATCAAGATACAGTGTTTTCAAGAAATGAAGAAGTTGATTAGCTTCCACTTCATGATACCCTGTAAAAAATAAAAACAAATTTAGTTGAAAAATAAAAGATTAATGAAATATAATTTATACTTAAAAAATCTTTAGCAACAATAACTATATTATTATACTACACGTTTGATAAATTTAATTAAATTAAATAAATATTTATTTATATTAAATTTGTTAGTTTAACATACACTTATTTAAATAAAACTATACTGAACTTTTCTCAGTATTCAGCCCAATTATTATTCAATTGTAGTTAGTTGAATTATAATTTTAACTCGTTTATAATGAACAGATATTTAATTTAAAAAAAAAAACGTTTTCATCTAAACTTGTTTTTTTAAATAAAATCACATTTTACAACAATTATGGAGAATACTTAATATTTTTGAGTGTATGACATAATGAATTTCTAAATCATTCTTTAAATAAAAAAAAAAAAATTGTAAATTTAAATGATGTTTAAATTGTTTTGAGACAATATTTAGACAAATTGATGTCATACCCTCAAAAATATTATTCTCTATAGGTTTTTGTAATTAAAAAAAAATGATTCAGCCTAGACGGATTTCGACTAGTAAGTGTGCTAGAGAGAGAAAATAAACAGTGTGCTGACATTCACTTAATAGGAACCTTTCTCATATTGACGTTTGTTTTTACAGTAGAGTCTAGCTAATCAGGACTAGATGGGACCAGATTCTATCCAGATTAAACGGAATGGCATTTTTTTTTTGAACTTACTAATAAATATAAACAAAAAACACATAATATTACATATTAAGATGATGTAATCTAAGCATGTGTATTTTTAACATAATGAATTGAAATCAATGGAATTCAGTTTATATTGTTAGTTTTAATATTAAAGTAAATTCACCTATCAAATTTAAAAATATAAATATTATTTGTGATCTCTCTTTGGATTTTGTTGCCATTTTAATTTTAAAGCAAATTACTAGCATTTTAAACATTTAATATTTCACATACTTATTTATAACTTGCTTTAAAATTAAAATTAAAAAACAATGAGAGAATATGGATAATATTCTTCCTTTCAAACCTGATAATAGATCAATTAAATATTAACACAGTAATATTAAAAGAAACGACACAAAATAGATTCTGCTAAATGCAAATTAGCTTTGTACATTTGTAAGACGGATCAACACAATGCAGTCATCTACGAGCTTGTAACATTTACTACTAAATACTCTAGAAATAGAATGTACTCATATCCAAATAAATGAAACTATAGAAAGAAGAATAATAAATTATTTCTGGTTTTTTTTTTTCAATTTTTTTAATAGAAAACCAGTAGTTCTACATGAAACCACTGTTAACAATTATTTAAAGTAGTAGTAGTAGTACTTACACAATGATGTTGTTGATTGGTATGTGAATAAGTTTTACAAAGAAACCAATGAAACCCATAACGCAAAAACCAATGGCCGTAGCAATTGCGATTTTCTTGAACTCTGCAAAGCAAAATCAAATTACACAACGACATAGCAAATTTCAGATTACTAGTTTCCATAGTGTAGTGATCTCGTGTACAGATGCTAAATGTACAAGGGTGATGGACGACAAATTGTAATACATTTGAGTCAATTTTATAATTATTAACATAGACTTTATTATGGATTTAAAAACTGTTTGAATATTTTGTGTACCTAGTTGAAATGATTTCAGAGTCTTCTGGCGTGAAGGTGTTTGTACTTTGCTCTGACAAATCATGTTTGAATATTTGATGGATGGGTCACTTATAGGTCTAATCTCCACTACTCCTCTCCTAACGACAAGATAGTGTTGACCCCGTTTACTATCGCTTGTGTGCGTTTAACGTCCAGGAAATGCTATCGTCCCACGCTCTTATGGTTAGAATTGCGATATCTCGTGTCGCTATGTTATCGATATAAAAGAGCTAAGTTTCTACTGTTATAATATTTTAATAACATAGCTATTATAACACTGTTTTTTAAACTGTCAATATCTACAATTGATTATTTGTTGTAGTCTTGGGTGACATTTTCTTTTATCGATTATGATTTAGCGTATTCTATTCACATGTATTCCGCAACACAATTTCCCTTGTCCAATTCTCAGAATTTCTACATTAATTATTTTATTGTTGGCCTAGCCTTCCCCGAGGAATCCGTACATGATGTTCCCATGCCTATCTCAATTACATTTGTATACGGCGGGACGTCAGTACATAGCAATAGTGTCAATTCTCTCTAATATCAAAACTAACAGCACACTATTGAAACTAGTGAATGGAAATTTGCGATGTTGTAGGACGGAAACAACAAATACAAAGCAGCGTCTTCTCAAATGGAATAAAAATTACGTTTACCTTTCCGGTCAGGTTTAGTGCATCTTTTAACCAGTCTAATCGAATCTTTGGAAAACTGGCGCCCGGGTTCCAACATTTGTTTTACTTGATCCATATTTTTTTCTGCGCTGTTCCCTGTGGATGAAATAAAACCTCAGTTAGTGACGACGATAATATACCCGAGCTCAGTGTACTTACGCTGATGATTACGATGCGTGACAGTTGTAGTTGAAGGGTGTTCGAGAAGTGAAATGCGGCGGAAATGGTGGTCGTTCTCGTCACTCGTTGTGCGTTACTAATTATTATTTATTACTTAATTAAGTGAGTTGACCAGTGACTCGTTTTAATTGTTGTTACCAAAAACGGCTCACGTAAACGTAGACAAACATAAAAATCGACGCACCGGTAGAAACACCGAGGAACAAAGGATTACTGATAACGTAGAACAGTAATGGCGGGATCTTAACGCCGTAACGTCTTAGGCACTAGCACTAGAGCTCTACACGAGTTAAGATAGTACATCGTGGGTATATCTTAATTCAGGGGTGTCCAACCTTTTGTGAAGACTGGGCCACATCATATAGGTATACGTTGTTGTTGACCACATACTTTTTTTTAATAATAATACATTCAAATTGAATGATTAAATTATATTCTATAATACAGCAATACATTTTTTTATAATTTTACAATAGCGAATAATAAGCAGAAATATTTTTACAAGTATTAATATTTAATTATAAGTACACAGAAAAATATATATATATATATTTATAATAAAAAAAAAAGTTTTAGTTTAAAAAAGTTAAAAGTCATTCGTTTTATTTAATGTGAAATTTGGAATTGCTTTTTATGTGAAAGAAATTAATCAATATCTGGATCGATTGAAGTTGTGGCAATCCTTAAGCAATGGTTAAAACACGGACGCGTGCATCGGCCTTTACAGTTTATTTGATGTTTTATATTCTTAAAATAAATTTTTCCTCGTAATATTAATATACTAAACACAATTAATTCATAGTTTTTAAATTGAAGTGAGGGTCGCATCAAAATCTACCACGGGCCGTGGGTTGGACACCTCTGTCTTAAAATTCGAGGAGCGGATATAGCTACTTCAGCATGGCGTCAAAGTGGTGCATGCGAGCACGTTCGTTCGCACGCACGCACACTGCACAGGAACGTTGTATACGACACTTTTGTACCAACTTTTGTACCAACACTTTTATTTGTTGATGGTGCGAGACGAGAGGGACGGAAGATGGGAATTGTTGTGTCTTGTGTGTCGCCGTCCGATTATGGTCGACCGAGGCGCGCGCCCCGCAATTCCGTCCAGTCACGCTGGACCATAGATAATAAAGATATGGATAGGACATATTGGTCTTATCAGCGGTCTTCGAGGGGAACAATTGAGGCCAAATAAAGTATACCTATATTGAGTATCGACTATCAATATAAAGGAGCCTCAATTGCCTTCCCCTCCGGGAACGCGGCCTCAAATGTATTTAACATAGGCGTGGCCTATCCATATCTTTATTATCTATGCGCTGGACTCGCTGTTCTCGCTTCGTGCTTGATGGAGCGTATGGCGTGTGTTGTCTTTGGTGACGGGTACGGTTGGATCGGTGCGATACTGCTATAGTGCTATGGAAACGAGCTACGCGAGCGCTCTGGACAACTGAAATCCACAATGACCAAACTCTCCGACATAACATGCATTATCATGTCCAGGGTTGGATCATTATTTATTATTATTATTTTTATTGTTGTTATTATTATTTTGATGCCGGCCTGGCATAACCACTACGAAACTCAATCAGATAGTAGCAAATATCTTAATTATTCGTGCCGTAGACATTAAAATATAGAATTATAATAATTCAATTATTATCGATTATGATATCAGTAAATCTATTGCGATAACCAATTCCGTGTTGGTTGTTTCATTCCGATTTATTACGCTCGCACATGTAACTTATCTTACCGTTCTTATCAAGTAAATGCTCTGAAATTCAAAATTTTTTTAATTCGTCATCAACTATCATTTTTTAAATAAATGTTTAATTTAATTTTAATTTCGATTGTGTTAAATTAATTGGTTTTTAATTGAACTTGCACGCCATGTTATGCAATTATGTATACTTCAGTATTTGATTAAACTTACAATAATAATATATTATAAACTATAAAGAATAGACTCTAGGTAGGTAGGTATAGCTTATGATTCCTTTATTCCTCATTTGTATTATGCCTACTAGTTATGACTTTTAAATTATATTTATGATATTTCAGAGGCCAATTGTCTGTACAAATTAAATGCTAATACATCTGTTGAAACTAAATCATCTGATGGAAAAATTGAAATGATTATTGCTATATTAAAAGAACCTAAACTTTGAAAATATTAGGTAAGTTTAATTAGTTTAACTCTTAAGTATATAGTGTACATTTATAGTTCTCAGAATTAGAAACAATAAAAAGTATGTAAACTTGTGAGCACATATTTTAAGTTCCTTTATAAGCCACTTACAATGAATTTAATCTTGCAATTAATATAGTAAAACTTCCTTTTAACCAAATCACTACGTGCCAACTGATTTGTTCGTTATAAAAGAGTTTTCCGTTATATTGACTTAAATTTTAGGAGTAAAGATCATACACGACTGTTGTTATTTTCCTCCGCAAAGAGATATCCATTTTATGAAGAAACCATTTTAAGAAGTTTCTACCTATTGTATTTTTATTTTAGATTTATTATTCATAAAATAAAATAATATTTTTAATCTCTATAGGTACTGCATATAATATATTAGTATTATTGGTATTATAGGTAATATCAAAAAATATAATTGCTCTGATGTTTAATTTCTATATGTATATGACCATATGGTGTGTAAATAATATACATGGATATATTATATAATAATAAACTAATAAATAAGTCTTTTAGATTTATTATAATGAGCCTGCAGTTGTGATGATTCACCCGAGAAACCATTGTTAAATTAATTTAATATTAGCTGTTTGAATTTCAGATAAGATCTTAAGACCTCTACCCGAAATATATATTTATAAAACATATAGAACTATCAGTTTATCTATATGTTGTAGTCTATTATGGCCATCCTTAGGATATGCTGGGCCTAGGATAATTAGGACTGGGGCCAAGGAAAATAGGGTGATTCCACCAACAACAATTGAGTGTTGAGTGAGTGGCGGTTTGTTGTTGCATTGCCTTACTAAGTGGTGTCCTAGCATACCACCTGCTGTTGTCTTAAGTGTAGATGAATTAGTTATAACTACAAATAGTTACAAGGATCCTTTATCATTGTGCTGCACCATATCTCTGTCATTAAATAATCACTGGAATATTTTTTTTTAATGAAATATATCTATGTTACTATTATAGTAATTTAAAAAATGGACAAATAATTGTATTCATTATTCCAGTTTCAAGACAGATTCTAAAATCATCAACAATTTTTAGGGTATTTTCAATATATCTCCAATACATGCAGTTATTGTCCATGTTATATAGACTAAGTTATTTTTAATAAATTCTGAAATTGTATTATAATTTATTATGATTGATGAAACTCAAGTTAAAATTTTAAGTTACTTAATTAAAATCATTATTGGACATTATAATTTGTTTTATTTATTCGTGATTTGAATCCAAACAACCCAATGCCAATCAACTGGATAAACAAAAAAAACTTTTACCAGGTAGTGCCATATTTTTAAATATAGGTATCATGTAACTTATTAAAAGTTTTAGAGATATTATTATGAAAATATAGTTGTAGTGTTGACTATACTGAGTTTGATTATAAATGTTCAGCCAGCACTCGTCTGTCCTGACAACAAGAGCAGTCCTTTTTAACATATTTGTTGTGTGAACAACGGCTCTGGTCGTTCAAGATTTAAATATAAATAAAAATAACATTCATAAATGTTGAATCTCTTATCAAAACTCAGTGTTTTAGTAAATAGCTTACAGAAGTTAAAATGTTGTATATTTCATACATTTTAGGGAAAAAGTGCTCATTTCTTTGTATTCATACCCAAATTATGCATATTTAATATATTTTTTTTAAATGTCATTATATTCTTTCTTAAGCTGTGTATTTTAATAATGCTATTGAATATAAAACTCAACATTATTTAATGTAGATATTTATGGTTATTGTCTCTATCACACTAATATTCTGATGTATCTAGTATCTACTATCTTTTCAAATAGAACAATTTTTGAGTTCAATAAAATGTCAAAATACAAACAATTTTTTAAATATTATAAATTTATTTTATCATATTTTACATTTCTTTTAGTGCAAATTAATAACAACATAAAATGGTTTATTTGAATTGTTGTGAATTTATTTAATTTTTTTTTGGATATTTGACATTATTCTTGCATGTTTTAGAATTTTTTCAATTGTTCAGCTTTTTTAACTCCTGAGCCTTAGTTTATAATTTAAAGGGCAGAGTCTGTAATTAAAAAATTATATTTTCAACAAATTATTGTGATGCATATTTTACATTCATTTTTTAAAAATTCACTATTTTTGAAATTGTTCAATCTTAGAGACAATATATGCTGGTTTAACGCCATCTTAATCTATCACTATAGACTTAAAATCCAAGATTTGACAATGATTGTGTATTGACATTTGGCACTTAAAATGTCCCTCTTTGAGAAAAGGTGACCGGGAGTAAATATTTAACCTAGGTGGGTATATATATATATATATATACTGAAAAAAAGTGTAGTTATTGGAACCAAAATATGGTAACAATAACTATGAAATTTAGTTGCCTCAGTGACAACATAACTATTAGTTGTGTACACAAATGTAATTTTGTTGACTGTAAATGGTTAGATGAACCATATTATGTTGTTATCAGTACTATTCTTGATTCCGTATTGACAACTTAAATTATGTATAGGTGACTGAATTCATTCCGTAATATATACAAAACATGAATTTAATACTACAGAATATCATCCTACTATTTTTTGAGATAACAGAAAAAGTTTGTAACGATTAATATACATTTTGTTTTATGTACACATTACGATTCATCTACAGCAAATCATTTTGTTACTGATACTTTGCCTTGTTTGTTAGTACTGAAATATTCTAGTAGGTGAGCTTACCATTTTTGTTTTGTTAACATTTCTAAATTTATTGAGATGCTTGTACAAAATAATTTGTAATGGAAGCAAACTTTTTATGTCATAAATACAAAATATAAATACATAATATGTACCTATGTATAATACATAATACATATTATATTATATCACAATCAACAATTAATAAATAAGTCTTATTTATTACAACTAGGCATTTTATTTTAATAAACATAAAAATATTTACAATTTATTATAATGTATATTATACAAATTATTGTTACTTATTAATTACAATTAAAACAATTAATACCAGTTTATATTTAAAATACATAGATACTCTTTTAATAATACTGTAGAAAAATTACAAAGTCAAAAAACGTATTATAAATATTTTACATAATATATACTTATTATTCATTCACACATGTGTATATTAAACCATAAAATAAATAAATAAATTACATAGATATAAATATATCATTTAAGTGGAATTTCAAAATAGATTTTAATGGGTCTCGAACTGTCACATATCTTACTCCATCTGGAGTTACATTCAAAGTGTTTGGTATGGGAAATATTAATGAATCCTGGTAAATGAAACACATATTTGATATTGGTATTTCTATTTCAAAAGCATGCAAATGTTCATTAAAACCTACAGTATTTAATAAATGACACTCAAAAATTATTTTTTCAGACCCATGCATATTTTTAACAGATACCAATTGTGGGTTGTCATCATCCAAGTCTCTCATCAAAATACTGTTTACTTTGTATCTAACCTAACCTAACCTCATTGACCAAAAATGGACAACAGGACCAAACTTTCTTATTATTAAGGTATAATGTGTAAGAAAATGAAACTTTGGTTTGAATGTATTTTTACTATATTTTATATAAAGTTCATTCATTTCTCCTATTAAAGTCTCTAGTAAGAAACAACTACTCTCTTCTAGTGAAGTTGATAACACAATGTCTACAACTCTACTCATAGTTAAATATAGATTGCACATCCCTCAAACATATCATGCATGCTATCTACCCCTATTTGATCAAACAAATTAAAATCTTTAATTTCAAACCAAATACATTTCTCTTTTAACCCTGTGGCAGACAAGTCATTTTTTTTTTAAGTCTATAAAATATTGCTCGGGATGTCTTAAAAGATTTTTATTTTCATAACACTGAATTTTCATATCCACCTTTGCCAGAGTACAAATTCAACAACATAAATTAGATGAACAACTTTCTGTGAAACCCGTAATTGAATGTATACCAAGATTATCCCTTAAAATGAGCCCCAATTCAAAATATAATTTTCCTTTAAATTGAGGAATATTTATATCTATACCATTATCCATCAAATAATTAAATTCATCTATAACAGGGTTAAAGATTATTTTATTTCCGGATCGTGTTCTGTCAGATGAGCTTTTCAGAAAAAGTAAGGCCAAAAAAATATTGGATAATGTTGTCAAGCGATAAGAAGGAATACACGGTACAGCTACATAAACTGCGCCTAGTTTATGTATACCGGAATGGCTTCCTAGGACATTTCCACTTTCGTAGTCATCGAAATACATAAAGAGAGGGAGCACTATTCGCCCATTATGGTTAGTAATTCTACTTCTCCAATAGGTACCCTGAATAAAATTATTTAAGATACTACTATCATTTTTTAAACTTCAAACTTTAATCTAGGGTTTCGATAAGTAGAAAAAAACTTTTTTAAGACGCTCCTTAATGGTATAAACTGCTCTGTGCAGTTGTGAGGCTCTAAAATTGTTAAGCCATCTTTTTAACACTATTTAATCTTTGACCTATTATTTTTTCTTCGGGTTCAACAAAGATACCTTGAGTAGCAAAATTACTAAAACGTTTGTGTTCTGTTTTAAAATTTACTAAAGTATCTTTAATTATTTTAATAATGTTGTTGAAAATACTTAAACTTTCAACAGAGATTTGACCTTCAGAAATCATCTGATCAATATAACTTTCAATACAAACAGCAATACCCTCTGAAAAAACAGTTTCTATACCATCAACTACAATTTGTACAGTATTTCTAGGAATAATAGGATTTGCATACAAACAAGAAAGGAATTTAACTATAGTTTGATTTAAAATTTTGTCAGGTGCAATAAATTGTTTACATTCAACTTCATTTAAAGTAACAGAATCAGATATATTTATATTAAAGATTAAATCTAAATCAGCAGAACTCTCAATGATAGGATGAGATGTGGATGGTAGTATTAAATCAGTTAGATTATTACAATGTTTTGACAAATGTTTACGGAATACATTT
This sequence comes from Myzus persicae, assembly GCF_001856785.1. Lineage (NCBI taxonomy): Eukaryota > Metazoa > Arthropoda > Insecta > Hemiptera > Aphididae > Myzus > Myzus persicae. Next base: position 14,096 of record NW_019100816.1, on the reverse strand, counting down.
TTTAAATAAAAAGATCTTGAGTATTCTCCTTCAATACATCGATAAAAATTAAATTGATGGTTTAAATGTTGAAGTTTAAAGTGTTTAATAAGACTTTTAATATCATTGCTTTCCTTTTTACATAAAAAACATTTAGGCATTTAAAAAAAAATGAAATACCAGGGATTTTTGAAATTTGTATTAATGTACGCTTTATTAATAAATCAAAATTAAACTTTTTAAATAATGAGAAAATATATTATTAAGTAGAAATTCCAATATCTTACATAAAAGTGTTTACAGTAGTAAAATTGTTATCAAATGTAGTGTGTAAATTATAAAACCCCTTTTGAATGAAATACCAAATGGTTTCACATTCTACAAGATACTCTGAGTTAAATGTTATTATTGTTTTAAAGCAACAATCAACAGCAGCTAGAATTGAGTTTAAGCTGATAAAATACATCATTAACCACAACAAAATAATTTGAAATTTCACTTAAGGTAGGACCTACCATAATAATAAATGGTTGCTGTGTATGACCTAATCCTAACAATTTTTCTTGTTTACGTAATATAGTTTCTTGTACCTCTGCATTACTTCGAACGTGTGTTATCCCGCATTTCTAATTTTGAAGGTTTCCATTAAAATTTTGTCTTCTTACTTCTAGAATTTGTGACTCCAATTAAAAAACCAAGCAGGAAATGCTGATATGTTTGATGCCTCTTCATTGTCTGTAAATACAAATGATGTTTGTTATTCATAAATTAAGTGATGTGGTTAGAAAAAATCTTTCAATAATTATGTTTAGTCCAGAAAATAAAGAAAACTATTATTTTTAGATCTGTCAATGGTATTGATACTAAGGAATACAAATACATGATATACTAAAATAACTGGATGTAATGAGTTACATAATATTACAGTCTTGCGAGAAAATAAATAGTTATAATAAATCAAAAATCTATTTTTTATACATCCTACTCACAGAGTCAAGGACTACAAACGTTATATTTTTTAATTAAATTAAATTTTTTAGTTTACCTTCAGCTCCCAATTGTACATAATCTTTAAGAATTTGATTAATCAAATGTTCTTTGATTTTTTTAATTTTGTCTGCGGTTAAGCTAAATATTTTGTTCTTATACAATGGCAGATTTTGAAAGAATTTATCAGAAAACCCAGGATATGCAACATCAAAATCTTCGAAAATCTGAAATCATAATAAATTAGATACGAAATTGTATTATTTTAGATGAAAATTGTAAACTTACAAGAAAATATCCTGATGGCTTTTTTAAAGCTGGATATTCAGTCATATATGAAGTAATGGACTGCCCATTTTTTGACAGTTGTTGTTTCAAACGGGTAATAGCAGTTATATTCCAATGTTGATCAACTAGTGACCAAGGATCACAAGAATTATGGAGCCAATTTAAGCTATCTTCAACAGATGCAATATCATTATCTAACTGATTATTTGTAAGTTGAAGTGCTTCAGGTAGTAAAATAAGAGAAGAAGAACGTCCAGATGATAGTGTTGAACTTTGTTTCAATGATCTAATAATTCCTGATTTTCTAAACTCTCTCCTTTTATTGTTGAGATAGTCAAGAAGTTTTCCTTTTGCAGCTCGTTTAAGGCCAAGCCTATATAACAAATATGGTATGAAATAAGTAGGTGTTCGTTCTTTGTTAAACAAAGTTGTAATTTCATATGTGAGTTCTTGTATTCTGGATGAAGAAACTCTAATATTAACATCAACACTCAATTCGTTATTAATAACTAAATTGCACAGGCGTTTGCGACCTACACTATCCAGGAGTCCAGTTTCTTGATAGGCTGCCAGTAAAGATCTACCTTCATTTGTACTTTTAAAATGTCCTAATAAATTCTGTAAACAAAATTAATTTGATTACAAGTATAAAAATGTTTTTCTTAAATGACAACCACTCTTTTTGACTTAATATTTTAAAAGATAATTTTTTTTTTAATGTTGTTTTATTTTATCAGTAGTTTAGTTTAATAATACCTTCCTACTCACAACTTTAAATGGGTTCTACTGATAAACTGTTGATTAAAAAAAAAACTGAAATATCAAAATTTCAAAAAAAAAGTTAGGTATCTTAGAATTTGAAGTCAGATGTAGCAGTTAACACTTAAAAATACTAAACAGCTGAAAGACTCATAAATATAGAAATAGATAAATTATTACGATGACAGTGGATTTGTTTATGTGGTATATTTAATTTATATTCCATTAATTTGACTTACTGTAGGTTTAGATGATGATGAGAGATTTGAGAGATTTGGAAGATTTAAGAGTTCAACAGACTAAAAAAAAAAACAAAATTATATATTATTTAAATATATGTCAGTTTAAATTATAACCAGCATAATTAATAGTTAGAGACTGGAATTATAAGCCTTTTTGAGTTCACATACTGTGTGTATGCACCATAATGATAATTTGAAATTCTGGTCTCTATTAATAATTATTAATTAACATACATAATAATATAAAAATATTAGACATTTGTATTAGGTAGTATTTAAAAGACAAATAAGGAGTAAAAACAAAACATAAACTCAACTTTTTTTTTTTATGGTACAAATTACAAAATGTTATAGGTAGTAAATTGTCAGTTATTTCATTAATTTTGAACATTGTTTGACAATTTTTCATATAATTTATTCATTTAAAATTTACCTAGTTGTATTTATTATTAATAAGTTTGTTTTTTCATTATGATACAGTTGTTAAATTGTTGTTATTTTAATCACTAAGTTATAATATTATTATATGTTTGATATTAATTTTTTTCATACAATATTAAGATTTTAGTGCAGGTACACTAATATTATAATATTGTTATGAATATAATATTATGAAAAAAAAAATGTTAATTTAAGTAATTATATTTTAAAATGGTAGTGTTATATTATTACTTATTTGTTTTAAAAATATTTGATCTCAAATTTGTTTATAAAATATTCAGATTTAAGTATGTGTGTAATGTATATTATAATATACATATAAAATACTGTATATATAAACATTTTGTAATGCTCATGCAAGTTTAATTAATTAGTTTTAATTAACATTTTATCTAATATAGGTCAAAAGGAATTATAACATTTTACTAACCCAGTGATTAAAAAATTGAAATTATAAACATATTAAAACTTGCATTGCCCGTCACCAAAAAAACAATATTGTGATTTAAACTGTTCAAGCTCTACGCACCTTAAATTATAACCTATATCTAATTCTACCTAACATATAATAAATATAAATAATTTGAATAATCATACTTACCTCAGTTGAAGAGCTTTGGCTAGGTATACTGATTTTATCTAGAATAATCAATAAACATTGTACGTTTATATCAAATATCTAACACAAATTTTTAGCTTACAACCTCAAACAAACCCCCTCAAAATCAATTTCCAGTTACGGCCTTAAGTATTATGTTATGTAGCCACTTCTATACCTATAACTTATAGGTATTCAAGACCTCTAAAACTTTTTAACATTGATACAAATACTAGTATTCAGTGATCAATGCTTTTAATTGAAAAGTTTACTATTTTCTACTACATAGTTACGATGTATACGTATACCTATAGTATGTAGATAAAACTTACCTCGAAACGTATCAATATATTGGGATAAGTCCCACGCTGTTAGGAAGTCTGCTAGGTCATCGGACACCATTAAAGTTTAACTACCTAATTAACTAATAACAAGTTAATTTAAAAGTGGCAACGAGAAAAACTGATGAACTATAATGATGAGTGATGACAGTATGACACGATTTTGGGAGTCGGTCGTCAAATAAAGAATCGGTGATTCTCGGCGGCGGGTGTGATAGTGCTAAACGGGTAAAACCCAGTTATTATATAATTTTAACTCAACTATGTTAACGATACATATCAATTTGGTTGTGGCTTTAAAATGGTATGGTGTTTTTTCCAAAGATTTGTTGTCTACCACAATCGTTTAGTTGCTTAGAACTAACTTCAGTTGTGTGAACAAAAATAAAATATTTGACTAACAAAACATTTTGTAAATATTTCGAGTCATACAGCATAATTAGGTACCTAGTGTTAAACCAAAAAGTACAATCCATATTGTATTAACAACTCAACTATATTTGTTCTATTCAAACTATTACTGTAAATGATACTCTAAATTCTGTACGGATCATGACTTTGTGTATGCTCACAAAAATTAGTTACTATAACACAAATTACTAGTATATACAACAAAAATATATTAACAGTAGTTTATATGTACGTACAACAAATTGCTGAATTATTATATTAGTGTTTCACTATATATCTAGTGTTGTCAATTTCTCAAAATTATATGATTTTTCTATTAAAACTGAAAGTTGTCCCGCTTGAAAGAAAAACAATTATGGTCAGATTACGCATGCACCATGACTTGATACTTAGTATTTGGTTGATAATAAATAAACATAGTATTAAACATTGTGCAATAATACACAAAAATACAGAAAAATAATATAAATGATAACATACATAGTATGCTAATAGTAAAGCAATGGCCATTGGTCAATATTTTCATTTTTCAAAACTATAAATAAGTTGTATGATCAAATTAATGATCTGTCATTTGCATGCAATCTCAGCTTCCATACTACGTTGGCATGCCATAGATGAATAGGTACTATGGTATTTTACTTCTATATTGTTTTCTTTTTTATGTAAGTGCACACAGTTAAAACAGATTCATAAACAAAAATGCGATGAAGACAGATTTTGGCATTTTCAGTACTAAAATGTATGTATAAATAACTACAGATATTAGATACTAATAAATTTCATATTTTATTACCTATATGTATATCTGTTGACATTTAGTGTCATATTATACTTGTCTTACTTTTGAGTTTCTTTAAAATATATGACTGTATGATATAGCTTCCCAATTTGATGTTTAGTATTAACTTTGTAGTAAATCGATGGAGTCACTTTTCATAAATAGTTTATATTCTACTAGGAATATTACATGTATTTTTGGTGTCAGCTAGGTGTGGGGTCACCTGAAAGAAGTATTTTGGCAACCAATCCCAAAATTGAGTATATCAGCGGACCTCGAGTTCAACAACGTCGTTCTGTGTCAGCATCGGGAACGGAGGAAAGAGTAAGCAGAACAGCTACATTATTCAAAGCCAAGTGGAGCATAGAAAGCAGCCAGCAGAAGCAGCCAAGCACTGCAAAACAAAATCCAGGACCAAACAAAAAAATGTTAATGTTGTAAGTTGTCATTAAAATTAATATAATAGTCCAAACACTTGTTGAAATATAATTAAATACAACCCTCTTAACTTTCGTATAACTATGACTGCCATAACTATTAGAGTAGAATCCGCCTTACGTATGGTACAATCTTTTAACGGGGACATCGAAACAGACCTAACGTCATATATAATTGCAGTTGTGCGTTCAATGTGCATAGTTATATCGATATTCGTTCTCTTATCTTATATTAATTAAGCGTGCGTTCCTACAGTATGTTGTGCGTGGTTTGTAACGACGAAATATTTGAAAATGATGATATAAAATGCTCAAAATGTATAGAATATTTTCATTTTTCGTGTGCTGGCATGGGAGAAGTTAATTTCCGAAAACTGGCCAAACTAAATAAGGATAGATGGTGCTGCGGAAAATGTAAAACAACAACGGTTAGTAGTATGGGTATTATACAGGCCAATGACTCCTTTATTGGCTCAAATGTAACATTATCTGACCTAGCTGAATCAGTTAAATTTATGAGCAAACAATTTGATGGTTTTGGTACTCAATTGTTGGATGTTCTTAATTCGATTAAAGAATTAAAAGAAGAAAACAAAAGTTTGAGAGAAAATAATTGTAAATTGTATGTCGACATTAGAAATTTAACTAAAAAAGTTAATTTACTGGAACAAAAATCAATTATAACTAATGTGGAGATAATCGGTGTGCCGGAAAAAACAAATGAAAATTGTGTGGAAGTTGTTGAACACATTGCTACGGAACTAGGTGTCAAATTAACAGTAGTAAATGCTTTCCGAATGTATTCCAAAGTAACTAACAAACCAAGGAAAATTATTGCAAAGTTAAACTCGATAGAAAACAAACAACAACTAATGGATATTGCTAAGAAAAGGAAACTAAACACTAAGAACTTGGATGAAAACTGGGATTTTGGAAATATTTTCATAAACAATGAGCTGTCGTCATTTAACAGAGACTTATTCTTCAAGGCTAGAATGTTTGCAAAAACTAATGATTTCAAGTTTGTATGGTATAAGGATTTTAAAATTTTTATAAAAAAAAACGAAAATGCTAAAGCTCATATAGTACAGGATGATTTAGATCTATCCAAGCTTCGGTGAGCTTTTTCTCAAAAATTTTGTCTGTAATAATTTATAATAATTTATTTTTTATCATGATTAACTTTAATGTAGTAAATAATTATCTGGATTACAAAACTAATTACTTTGAATCAATAACTGAATTCAAAGATAGGTATAATTTTAGTAATAATATGTTTATTAGTGTTTTTTGTTGTAATATTAGGAGTGTAAATGCTCATTTTGATGAATTTATTCTGTATATAAAAAGTGAAAAAAAGTATTCTAATTTAGATGTTATTGTATTTACTGAAACATGGCATACAGCAGATAATTGCAATTATAAGATTCCTGGGTATAAATTGTATGTTTCGACACATAAAAGAAATCAAAATGATGGCATAATGGTATTTATTAAGGAGAAATTATCCATAGAGATGTATGAATATAACTATGAAATGGCAAACTTTATAAAACTAAAACTATCAGTCAATGATATTCAATTTAATATTTTGTGTGTATATAGATCACCGTCTGGTGATATTGATTTATTTTTATCTTCATTCGATAGTATATTAACAGCTGATAGAAATTTGAGTGGTTATTATATGATTATTGGTGATTTGAATATTAATATCGTGGGAACAAAACAAATTAACAATGATTATCTCGACATGTTATCAGAATATGGTTTTAGATCGTTCATTAATGTATATACTAGAACTCCAGTAGGATGTGCACATTCGTGTTTAGACCATATATTTATAAAATATAATAATTGCATCGATAATAGGATTGAAGCAGGTGTTATCCAAACAAATATTTCCGATCATTACTCGGTAATTATGGCATTAGAATTGAAGAACAAACTTTTATCTCATAATAACAATGTATATAAAACAATTAATTATAATAAGTTAAATGAACTGTTAAAATTAGAATCCTGGTCGGAATTATACTATAATATAAATGTTAATAAATGTTTTGATATTTTTATTCATACAATTTTGCATGCGATTAACTCATCTACGACATTTAAAAAGGCCAATGCGAAAAATAAGCATATACAAGAGTGGATGACAATGGGTCTGCTATGTTCAGTGCGTAAAAAACAGGCTTTATCTTTAAAAGTAAAAAAACACCCCAATAATGATAAACTACGTTCATATTATGTTAAATACAAAAATATTTTCACTTCAATTTTAAGAATTACTAAAAACAATTATTATAAAAAAAAATTTAATGATATCTCTTACAGTCCAAAATTAACTTGGAAATTAATAACAGAGCTCACTTTATCAAAAAATAAAAATAGTAATAACATTAAATCATTAATGCACAATAATGAACATATAATTCCTTCAGAGGATCCAGTCAGAGCATCAAATGTTTTTAATATGTTTTTTACAAATATTGGTATTAACCTTGCAAATAAAATAAAAAATTCTAATCAACAGTTTGTTGAAACTAATACAGATGTAGATTTTGATATTTATTTTAATGAGGAAATTAACAAGCCTGAAATTATAAAAATTATAAATAATTTAAAAGATGACACTGCAGCAGGTTTTGACGGAATATCGGTGAAAACAATAAAGTCTATAGCTGTGAATATTATTGAACCATTAATATATATTTATAACTTAAGTATTTCCAAATGTACTTTTCCAGACAAACTTAAAATAGCAATTATTAAACCACTATTCAAACACGGAGATGCTACTAATATAAATAATTATAGGCCGATTTCTATGATAAGCAATTTTGCAAAAATACTAGAAAAAATAATAAAGTTGAGATTGGTAGTTTACTTAGAAAAAAATAAATTGTTGTCTAAAAACCAGTTTGGTTTTAGACCTGGGTTGAGCACTGAAAATGCTTTGTACAGTGCCAGTAATTTTATTTATAATGCACTTGACAGTAGTAAAAAAACAATGGCTATATTTTTAGACTTAGCGAAAGCATTTGATA
>NW_019100816.1:0-4913 GCF_001856785.1 Myzus persicae | reverse complement strand
CCATTCGAGAGTGTGTATAAGAAGGTAACTATTCTATATGTAATACAAAATTATGAAACATTTGTAGATATGGAAATTATAGGGAAAAAAAGAGAAGTAAGAGCTTTTGATGTGAATATAATTTACTACAAAAAAGCATTTGGACAAAAATTTATTAATTATTTAGGTCCGAAATATTTTAATTTAATGCCACTAAATTTAAAAAAACTCATTTTCACTAATACTGGGAATCTTAAAATAGCAAGTATAAAAGAGCAAATTGACTTATGGTTATTTTCTTTATTAAGTGTATAAAGACTAAAATGCAACATTTATTTTTTCAAATTTATTTCTCATACTTTTCTTGTTCAAAATATATCAATCTTAGATTTAATGTAAACATTTAATAGTGTACCTATATTTATTTGTGTCTATAATGTAACTCTCTACCTCCATCACAAGCATATGCTTAAAGGAGGTAGATAATTTATTGTAAAATGTAATCTTATTGTTATTATTTATTTGTATTATAAATGTTTTCTTTACAATAAATATTTTTTCAAAAAAAAATAAATAAATAATAATAAAATGCGAACACGTATTAAATAACGTAGCCGTCGCTACGAGGCCAATGGTTTTTGAACATATACTAGCACAATTGGGTGGGGACGCGTTTAAAGTTGTACGTTATCGCCTTATCGGGAGTTCACAGAATGGCCCGCATTAAAAGTCAACCTTCACTCAGTATTTAGAGCCAAACATTCGCTTGTTCATTTACAAAATACTCTAAGTAGCATGCGAAAAAGGTCCGACGAAAACTTTAGGAGTTTCGTCGGGTGAATCGAACAAAGCTATCACGAATTGCTAGGCGCATTAACCGTAGGACTAAAAGGCGAAGCTGCCTCATCAATCAAAGCAGGAGCCCTATCCGCATTTACAAACGGGGTACAACCCGCGATCAGAGCACTATTTCGCTTGACATTAATTATTTAGAAAAAGCAATAACTGTCGCAATCGAAAAAGAAAATGATTTAATACATTTTATAAGTGGTTTTAATAATAATAAGACATACGGAAAGAATAATACGTATAAAAAAACTAACATTAAATGTAATCGTTGTAGAAAGATGGGTCATTATGCAAACGATTGTCATAGTAGTACAATCGCGACGAAAAATCCGGGTATTGTAAAAAAAATAACCACTACAACATAATAGACTGTTAGGAGCGCATATACAACGAGAAAAATAAAATTACTAATGAAAGCGAAAGCGCTAATCCAAATACCAGTTCTTCGTACTGTTAACAAAATAAACCAAAATAAAGTAAAAGTAGTAACTAATTTTGAAGAGGAACACATAACATGTGGATCCCATAACTTTCAACTGTGGTATAACATTAAACTCTTAATAGATTCAGAAGCAGAGATGAATCTCATTAAAGTTACTGCTTTAGACGCACTAGCCGTTATAAACGAGCACGAGAAACATACAATAAAGGGAATAAACGAAATTTCAATCTTTACAATAAGCGCTATGGTAACCACTGTGGAAAATAATAACGTAAACGTACTAATATAGAATTTGACGTAATTTTATAAAGCAATATACGGTCATTATGGATTAGGATTATAGTCAATATCTATTAACATTACCCGACAATACCGGTTTAAAAGATATTATCATACCACCTCGTAGTGACTGCGTGTTACTTATAAAAAATGACGAAAATATAAAACACGAAGTAATAACTATAAAGAAACAGGACGTAAACGATTATGTGATTATTGTTAATAGTATAGTCCAGTTAATAAAAATAACATTGTGAGTAATATAATAAATATTTTTTTTTTCTTTAATAGTCGAGCTGTCATAGTTGTATACTAATAGCCAGACCCATGCAACTCACCTCATTTAACACAATAATAAATGTGCCGTTAATGTCCGGGACCCGGCCAGGTGGCGCGCTCTACTTGTCAAAGTTTGTAATTCATAAAAAAAACTATAATGTGGAAACATAGCATATTATTTTAATTTATTATTATAGTTTAAAAATTCTAAGAGGTACAAAATTTGGATAATTTTTTTTTTTTAGCATTTTCCTTTACTTTTTCTTGATTGGATTGCCTTGTATACTGTCTTAAACGCATATTAATATAATATTTTATTGTAAACGATATTACATAATCTTTATGTTCAGTACATGGAAAAGTGAAAGAACCATATTGGGTAATCAAACCATCAATAATATCATCAACAACTGTATTACTATTTACATGTTTCATAAATTCATCTTCAATAGCACTTATTAAGCTGTACAAATATGGGTTTGGGTGTTTTAACCATCCTCTGCTTTTAATATTTGTAAGATCAGCTTCTGGTTTAAAATTCGATATCACAGTAAATGCTGATTTACATTGTATGCAACTTGATCTTTTAGTTATTTGATGACTTAAGTAGCCTGCCACATAATACTTTAAACAGTCAACAATAGGTGCAATTGAATAATCATGTTCAACGATGTCAGAAAATTCCCATTCACCTTGATTCACAAAGCCATGGAGTTTCTTTTGTAGCTTTTCCAATGCTGAAGGTTCTGAACTGGTATAAATATTTTGTATGTCTGATATTTTTATTAAATTATTACTAATATCTGTTTTTTCTACAGTACAATTTCCGTACTTGGTTGGTTTCAAAATGGCATATACTGTAAGCAACTTGTACACTTGCAAAAATGTAGGTGTGGAGGGATGGTCGTTTGCTCCAGAAGCCATCCTCACGGTACCAAAAAATCGCTTAAAAAAATTAACAACAATGCAAATTTATTAATAATAAAAGTATTTAATCTTGAATCACTAAATTTTAATGGTATTTACTTCAAGGGCGTCTTGGTTAATTTTCCCTGTGAGAATGTAGTCAAAATCATATTTTTCCTTCATGTAATTTACCAATTCTATACATGAACTTATGGTAACTCTCAAACCTTCTGCCGTGCTTTTAGTTAAAAATTCACTTTCAGATATATTTCCAGATATGACATTAGATTCCCAGCTATCTAACCATTTTAAAGAACGTTGAAGTATCTAGGATACAAACATATATACTTTTTAATTAAATAACAATATGTTAAGTTTGAATTTTACATAATTATTACACATTACATTATACAGTTTACATTGATGCTCACAAACATGTTTTATAGTTATTCCACAAAACTAAAAACAAAAAAAATACATTTATTAGGTAGATACATAATGAATTATACAAAAGCACACAAAAATCCAAGCAAATATCCAATAAAAACCCAACATTTAAAATCAACCTTGTAATTTTTTTAATTTAGATGGACTCCCTGACAAGGAATTTTAGCATTTTTTAATTAAATTACAATATGTTACCTAAGATTGAATATATTACACATTACATTATATAGTTCACATTGATGCTCAAAACACGTATTATAGTTATTCCACTAAACTAAAAACAAAAAACATTTAAAAGGTACATAATAAATCATACAAAAGCACACAAAAAGCCAGGCAAATATCCAATAAAAACCCAACATTTAAAATCAACCTCGTAATTTTTTGAATTTAGACGGACTCCCTGACAAGGAATTTTAGCATTGAGGGCGTCAAACATATCATTAAAAACAAGACAAAAATTGATTGTTGCATCACAATTTTGCATTTCTGGAATTTTATGTTTGCTGTAAAATGATAAACCATCAGCTACTGATTTGCTAAGAATCTAAAATATAATGTTATTGTAAATATTAGATGATAACTTTAAAGAAAAATTGTGAAGTTAATTTTCTAACTTGTGTAGCTAAGCTAACTCTCATTTTTAAACAAGAATTATTTAAACTGATATGATTAGTTGTAATTTTCGGGCAAACCCTTAATTGGCTGCTACAATTTTGTTTGTCTTGTTCATGTAAAGTCACAAAATGCTCCCACTTAACATAATTTTCATTTGGATTAATCTGAAATTTTTATATTTATTACACAAAATTAATTATTTAACACTATTAAAATATGAATGATTTTGGAATAGGTACTTTCAGTTTTTTGTTGTTGTATAATCTATTTCTCACACATTTGATTAAATGTGGAGTGTCTGAAAAAGCAAAGAACTTCCTGTTTTCATCAACAAAGTGTTCTGTGTAAAAAGAAGTGGAGTTTAATTTTCCACTAATACCAAGTTCTGTCCATACACGTCTGTTTGTTTGAGCTCCATCCGATACAAAACCATGAACATAAGCACCTGACTTTTCTAACAATAAAACTGCTTTAATTATTAATTTTACAAGTGTCAATCCATTTACAGGTCCTCTCGATGCAAATACTCCAATTGGTTGCGTATACGAATCAGCAAGCGGTTGGAACATGAAGACCAATCCATGAGTAGCTTTTGAATTGATGTCTATTGCTTTAGGAAGATTATCCAATTCTTCATTGTCTTTGCCAAAATCAATTAAACCTGTATAACTCAATGTCTTAGCATTGACAGAAATGCTTTCCCTCAATGATATTTCATCAAAGATGAGAAGTCCATGTTTTTGGAAATTATTTTTAGCAGACAAATGTTTCTTAAACAATTCAAAAAAACATTTATCAAATCCACACGTAGTGGGAATTTGTGCTAAATATTTTCTTATAGTCCTGACACAAGGCAATGGTAACAATTGATTATTTTTTAAAAATGCATAACCTGCTGGTGATCGTATATGCAATAACATACACAGCATGATCCAATCTTCAGTGTAGCGATTTCCTTTTGGATTTTTTCTATTAGATTATGCTAACATTTCTTTAATTATTACAATTTGGTTTTGTGGAATTTTGGACTCAACATTTTTTATTAAAACAGAACCATCTAATTTTTCAAATTCTTTTTGGTAATTTTGTACTTGTAATTTTAATTTTTGAAGCT
>NW_019100815.1:9381-26891 GCF_001856785.1 Myzus persicae | reverse complement strand
GGTACTGGTCTAGTTGGCCCCCGCCAGGAAGGCAATTCCCCCGCCACTCAAGTTTAGTTGACGCCCGCCACTAATGTATAATATACTGATATACTGCAGAGTGCAGATAAAAAAGGTACGAAATCATATTTATTACACATTTAAATCACATTTATAGTGACGTGCATGATCGCTGTGTACTAATTGAGTCCCTGTACCTGAACGGGAAAAAATTAATATACTAATTGAGTCCCGGGTACAAACGAGACATATACTAATTGAGTCATGCATATACTATCATGCACGTCACTATAAATTTGTCGGAAATTCATTTTCTTTTTGTTCAGATGACAACAACTGAATAACTGAGGTAGGTACTTCATAATATTATATACGGCACCCGCTGTTATACCTATCTTATATAATTCATTTTATCACACGGATTTTACCAAATATAATTCTTAAAATATCTAATTAGAGAATTTCACACAAATAACTAACGTATATGATTTCGTACCTTTTTTATCTGCACTCTGCAGTATATCAGTATATTATACATTAGTGGCGGGCGTCAACTAAACTTGAGTGGCGGGGGAATTGCCTTCCTGGCGGGGGCCAACTAGACCAGTACCCTGAATTATAATGTTTTCAGTTACAATAATAATAGTAAGTACCTACAAAGAAAATATTTACATTCAATAATGAAAATTATTTGTATTTAATTACAAAACAAATGAAGACAATGACGAATGGAGTGAATGTAATAAGGCAATATAATATTATTGGTTTATTATTAATTTTAATTTAATCTGTTGCAGTATAGTCCATCCAGTAATAAATAAGTATAAATGAACCACTGTCTACCTATCTACTTGTAAGTTATAAATTATGAACCATTATAATAATTAAATAGTATAAGGTAGGTAGGTAAAGTTTAATAATTACAATTAATAATAATTGTTTTAATCATTATTTATGAATTTGTGATCGTTATTCGGTACATAAAAAATTACAATATCTTAATGTAGGTTATTGGCTGGGCTGAAGATTATTTAAAAAGTTTTGAAGATGATTGGATGTTTTTAAACCATCTTTTATTAATAATATACATCGACATAATAGATATCTGAATAAATATATTTATATTTTTTATTTAATTTATAATATATTTATTCTGTTATTCAGATATTAAATGTATGATCATAAATTCATTAAATTCTATCATGTAGGATACACTATTTTAAATTTCTAAGTAAAATATAGCCCTACTTACTACTAGTGCTTTATGCGTGTGGTGAAAATATGAACTACCTACTGAACCGTTACACAATCGGCCATCGGGCCGGCGTTAGTTAACCTGTATATCTATAGACCGTGCCGTGCACTGTTGATTCTAGCAATGTTATTCTATGATAGTAGTATCTTAAAACGTGCTTACTAGTTATATACAATATATAGTATTTAGTAGTTTTTAGTTACTATTCATTGGCCGGTATTCGTGTCGTGCGTTGTACCTATTATAATTAAAGTTTAAAATAGTGAAAAGCAATTTTAACAATATCAAAAGAAAAACGCTACTTACTTGTGCTACAAAAAAACATTTCAATGTCAGGTAAAATAATAAGCGTTTGAATAATATTATTTCGTGTTATTTTATTTTTATTTTATTTTACATTACATTACGGGACGAACCCTTTAAATACATGCATATAATATAATAAGTAATAGTAATTAGCTTTGTGGAAACGAGGCTCAGATTTAGAGGGTGAATGAAGGGTCAGTATTGGCAATACTCATAAGACGGATAATCGGTGAGTTAAAATAGTAGTTTGAGGAAGAGAATGGTATATGGAATGGAACAGATGAACGAGTACGACGGGAGGGGACTTTAAAGGAAATACGATATAGTGATTCTGGACTGTCAATTTTAGAGGAGAGTACATTAGAATATGTGTTATGTAAGATAGATTTAAAATTCAAATAATGTTGAATTAATTACCGAAATAATTTTTAAAATCATAAATTAAATTCAAGTATTTTGTAGGAGTCAATCGTCATGGTCGTAATGGATCCAGTCAGGGCTCATCAAATAATAACACGCAAATCCCCAAGAATTGGACGAATTGCCCGAGTATGGCTATTATGTCTATAGCCGATTCATTTGTGACATTTAAAACACCATTAGATGATAAATATAACAATAAAATACCATTCATGAAAAGATTCAATCCACAAATGGTATTTAGTCATATGTGTTCATATCAGGTACTTGATATTGTACAATTATATTATTTTAAAATCGTATTAAACAACTTTTGGTATAAATGCAGTGTAGTTCCCCCTTGCCAATTTGAATTTTCTTTATTGGAACTTAGGTAATTTGTTGAGTTACAAACGATGGTGCAAATCAGAATTTGTTGCTTGGATTTCGTTTTGAAGTTATAACCTAATGAAGTTGGAAGGATTTTGCGATTTTGTTTATGTGCTACGCATGCACACAGCTTACAATTTTACTACGCCTCTCGTGAATTTTTTTTGAAACAAAGTTTTTTTTAGCTGAATTTGATGGATCATTCAGATTTTTGCTATCGTACTTACTCATATGGTATAAGAACCAGAGCCGCTAGTCTTAGGGAGTTACCTACTACTTGTTGTACCTTAATTTTTTCACCATATAGGTTAGGATGAGCCTCCAGTCGAGAAAGTCCTGCTATTTTTTGTACCTTAACTTTCCCACCACATACCTAGGTTAGCCCCAGTCTCCATTTGAGAGTGTTGCGGACCTTGGCACTCTAGGCGCCAATTCGCTATATAATAACATAATATATAACATAGTATATAATATAATATAATTTATCATAATGTTATTACGGTCATAAACTCCATTAGCATAAATATTGCAACAATATAGTATAGAATATGCACACGACTAGAAATCATGGACACGAGTCGCTATTCTAAGAATTGACAACAACAACCGAAACACACACACATACAAGCTGCACGCGCCGCTACATCAAAGGAGCCGCCATCACTTATAAGGGATCCCGTGGGACAGCCTGGGCAGATGTATCATAGCCACGGAGACCTGAGCAACTTCTTGTCGCACGCGCACACGCTATTATACTCTTACTATATTTTCTGCTAAATAAACATAATTCTACAGTTCAATTTGGTACTTGTTGATTTGTCTCTAAAGCTTACGGCTTTTGGAGCCTTTGAGATTACGCACACAAAAAGAGGAACAGTTGTCCGGAGTTTGACCTAGTTATGATCTCGAGTTTCTGACCAGAGCCGGTATATATATAATAATAATTAAAATAAAATAACGGTATGTTTATTCTGTAATAATTCTCGATTATTTTTCCTATAACTTCTAAAATATAATCATGATAATATATGAACTCTGTAAATAAAGAAAAAAATAATTTTTAATATTTTTAGACTTAATTATGTAAGTTTTTGATGAATCCAAAATGTGGCTGTTTTTTTGCAATAAATTCAAAACCAAGTCCAAGCGACAAATTCTGACTGTACCATCGTTCTTAACTTGGCGAGTTACTTAAGTTTCAATAAAAAAAATTCAAAATGGCTGCATTTGTTCTCAACTTTTTAATTTATAATGGAAACAAGCTGTTGTTCATATTTCTGAATACAATGTTAATTAATTATTTCTTGTTTTTTTTACTACATTTGTGAGTAATAAATAGGTTGTACAATGTACATGGTTGGCCACTAGAATAGTGCCAAAAATGTATAGGCAAAACCCTATGTTTGGCCTTATCCTCATGGCCCACTCTGTATACCATTGCTTTAGGGCTCAAAAAATCAAAATGATCTAGTGTTATACTGTTATTAGACACAATATAATATGTTATTCCAGTTTTATAAGTATATAAAAATTGTTTCAGCAAAGCATTGGTTTATGGATTGATCTCACAAACACTTCACGCTACTACAGTCAATATGAAATTGAAGATATGGGATGTATTTATAAAAAATTGAGCTGTGACGGTCATGGGAGTTTTCCTGAACGAAGCTTAATTTTATTGTTTTTCAATATTTGTTGTAATTTTCTAGAAAACAATTTTACACAGTTCATTGGTAGGTTATATTTAATTGGTTTAATTCATATAATAATAAATAACCATATAATCTGAAATTAAACAACTATTTGTTTTAATTAGGTGTTCACTGCACTCATGGTTTTAACCGAACAGGATTTTTGATAGTTTCTTATTTAGTAGAAGTATTAAATTATGATGTAGCAAGTGCAATATATCATTTTGCAGAAGCTAGGTAATATACAATTTATTTAATTTACAGTGGCAATAGTGACATGATTAGAAATTTGTTCTGGGAGATATTAGTTTTTAAATTACATAACATATTAAAATTGCATAAGTTTTAATTTTCTTGAAAGTTTAAACTTGATGAATTCTGTGCATAGGTCATAAGAAATAAAATTAATCAGTGGTTTGTCACTGAATTATTGAACAATAATGCTCTATAAAATATAAATAATCAGAAATAACGTTTTCATGTTTTGTTACTTGTAAAGGCAGTTCAAATTGAGACCCATTGAAGTATTAAATTTAAATTAAAATTTTTTTTTACTATTGAGCATTGTAATCATCACAAAAAACAGGTGCTATGACCGAAATTATTTAATTTTATAGATATTGAACAAAATAAAAAAATGAAATCTGTATTCTGTGTGTCATATTAAAGCATTAAAAAATTATACTATGTAGGAAATTTAAAAAGTTACTAAATAGTATACAATATTTATAACTGAAAATATAAAACAGCATCAACCTGTCAACTCTCTAATAATCATGCCACTGATGATACATTATTATGTATGAAATAATTAATTATATGTATGTATTTTAATAATTTAGACCTCCTGGTATCTACAGACAAAATTATATTGATGAGCTTTACAGACGGTATTCAAATGAAGCACCTTCCGTGGCTCCAAGACCTCATTGGATTCATTAGTTCTTAAATTCTAAGCTATTGACATAATATTTTTGTATTATTTATTCGCCCACATTGCTCAAACTCAAAAATGTATTTTATGTGCATTAAAAATGATAATAAATACCTTTATTTGTTACAATATAGTATCAATGTAAAAAAGAGGGAAAATGCGTAACACTCTGATGTTCATTAAGTGTCTAGTGAGTCACTTTAATAGATGTATTAAATTTGAATCAATTATTTAAAGTATACGAAAAACTGACTGTAAATACTGTGTCAGTCTTTATATATTAAATATATTTTATGATAATATTATGATTAAAATAATTTATTTTACTATTAAGCATTAGTACCTACTATTATTGTAGTAAGTTAATTTCATTTTGCCGAAAAAATTGCATTTGAAAATGTCATTGTATATAATATACACTGTATATAAAGTATAATAATACACCTACTCTAAAAGTTTCAGGGGGGTTGAGTTTGCGGCTAAATATAGTATTTTCACCTATATAGAAAAGCCTTTATTGCCCTTTATAAAATTAAATATGTTTAAAATACTTGTTTGATCCTGGTTACATTACAGATCAATACATTTGGCAAAATTATAGTAAGACTTAAATTTCTCGTCCCACTTTTATCAGACTTCGAATTATTTCATCAGTATCATAGTTATAAATTAAATTGCTATTATACTTCCATTTTTAATAAGACTTGTTAAGCACAATTTTGCTGTACAATACCACATTAGATATCCAGATATACTTTCATAAACTATTAAATCAAAATGCACCAAACAGAAATGTGGAATGCGTACGACGACGACGACAACTAACTGATAAGTGTTCGAGAAATGCTGTTGAGCTAACGTAAAATTCCGTATCGACATTGACAGATTGAAGTAGTAAAAATTATCTACAGCAAAGACTCAAAAGTTAGATATGATTATAGATAAGTACCTATGCAGGTATGTCAAGTCACAATAAATATAAAAATTAAATTTCCATATTTTTAATTTATTATTTTTAACAAAATAATTTGAACATTTTTGAGTTTGATAAATTTTGACAAAATTTGAACTTTGAATGTTTTTAAAAAAAAATACATGCCTCTGAATTTTTAATATTTGTCAACTACTATTTTAACAACTTATGAAGAACCTTGTATTACAAGTTCAATTTTTTTGAGACAATTATTAAAAAAAGAACTAATAAAAATCGAAATTGTATGATGCCTTTCAACAGCTCAAAAAGATTTCACAATATTATGAAAAATTTGTAGTGCATAGGAATTGCTAATATAAACATTCAGTGAACATTTCATGTATCTTTAATTATTTTTTTAGAATTACTCTAAAAACAAAAATTAATTGATTTTTCCAAAAACTGGTTTTCTGCTTCTCTGTTTTTGAAAACTTTAGCTTATTTTTTCCATTGACCCACCCAAAGTACCAAATAGATTCACTTTCCTATCAGAAAAGATGCGGTTGAAGAAAATCAAAGCATTTTTACAGTCTCAAAAAGTGATAACGAGCATAAATTAAAAAAGAAAAAAAAATTTGTGAAATCAATCCATTCATCCTTCCACTCAGAATCTAAAAGTAATTATCTTGTATAAAATATTGTATTCTATTCGACACAAATCCTCAAAAATATATCCGTAGACCATAATTCAATTTAGTCCTATGAATTAAAAAGCTTGAAAACTCATAAAAATGTTAAAATTCAAAAAAATATACATATGTTAATTAGGTCTTGAAGTAATGAAGTTAACTTCTAAACATAACTTTTTATATATTTGATTTATTATTAAGTACTTACAAGTTAAAACCATAGGCGCCAAGATTTAAAAATATCTTAATAGTC
Source organism: Myzus persicae (assembly GCF_001856785.1). Taxonomy (NCBI): domain Eukaryota; kingdom Metazoa; phylum Arthropoda; class Insecta; order Hemiptera; family Aphididae; genus Myzus; species Myzus persicae. Next base: position 20,061 of record NW_019100815.1, on the reverse strand, counting down.
ATTTAAAAATAGCCACTTACTTTTGCATCCAAGTCTTGACTGAGGAGGGCAACTGGAGGGCCATGAACCCAACACCATAACAGGCATCTAACAATAGTGGGCCTCCCACTAGATGGTTAGTACATTTCATATAATAAATAGATACTGGATATATCATAATTTGACCCTGAACCCAAATTATTTTGATTTGGGCTATTTGTCTGAACGCCAAACACTGACTTCAGCAGTTTGTTATTGAGTTAGAATATCAGAATTCAAGGTATTTCTCATAACCTGGCAGTGGGTAGCATTAATAAGGTAAAACTAGTTTACTTACAATGGATTTGATGCAACATAAAATAGAATAATAATACATCAATGTTTATAAAGATATTCTTTATAAAATATCATTTTTTTATTACATTAAATGCAATACACTTCATAATTATTTTTTATACACTTTTTCTTTTCATAACAGTAGTTAACAATGTACAAACATTAATTCCAGCCTTACCATACTTTTGGTTATGAAAGTTATCACAAAATAAAAAAAATAATATATAATAATAAAATATTATTATTGAATTATGATACTGGAACACATAAAAAATTATCAAACTTCATTAATTAGACTTCTCCTCAATAAATTCAGCAAAAAGCATACCTAATCATTGAGTTTCTATTAATAGTTTATGGGTTAAATATTATACTTATCATGTAATATCATTTAAAATCAGTATAATACATAATAAGTAAACTGAATATTACACAAAAAACCTTATAAATCGATTATCACTTTTTTTCTTTATATAAAGGAGTTCATTTTTTTACATACAACAAAAATGCGTTATTGAAATTTAAAAATATGAAAATTTACCATTACAATATTTGTATAATATATAAACGCTGATGTATTAAAATATAAACTTGATATTGATATATTGAGAGCTAGATAATACAGACAACTTTTAATAAATATAATAATAAAATAATAATAATAATAATAATAATAATAATAATAATAATAATAATAATAATAGTAATAATAATAATGTAAAAAAGCAAAATTAATGTACATTTTACAACAAAAAATAATAATAATAATAATAATAATAAAATAAAAGACAGTATTAAGAGTGTAGGATTTTTGCTCACGCAGAAGTGTATATTTATACATGTATATATAACAACTTGAATGTGCATGGTTCCAATCTGTACACAAAATAACTTTACAGAATAAAACAAAATTTTTATTTTTCAAGTATAAAATCGGTCAGCGATAAACTTCTGTACGGGAGGTTGTTTTTTTCAAAAATTATAAATTGAATATTTTTTAAGTATTAAAAAAAAAAAATTTAACTAAAATTTAATATTAGGTCAACAGATGTTAACAGCCTAAGACACATCGTTATAATATTTAGTAAATTGTCGTGTACAGAAATAATTATTGATCGCTCTGGTTGTGCTAATTGGTAATTATATAATTGCAAAAGAATTAAAATACAGTATTCTATAAATAATAACATAATGTATCATTTGATAATATCCAAACAACAATAACTTGTATTCCGATTGTACATTAGTTTTATTATTTCTTTTATGATCACAAGTTAATGCATATCCGTTGACGATTCAACAATTCGAGTGTTCACCAATTCGACATTATTACTCTCACCATTATCAAAATCATCTATACTGTTGAAATTAATGGGAACAGAAGCATCATAATCGTCATCGTTCCTATATTTTTATTATGTTAGTTTATAATATATTTCTTTCAAATAAAGTATAAAAATAGCTTACTCAGGTACAATGTCTGGTACTACTTGTAAAGGTTCATTCACCAGATTTGTCATTGTATCAGTAGCATGTTGAATTCCCACTTCTTCACCTTCATCAGATGAATCTTCTATATCCTGTGTAGTCAATGTTTGGATTGAGAAATCCTGTAAACACAATATTAGAATTTGATATAACATTTTTTTGTAAATGCAAAAATTTGATTAAATCTAATATATATTTTATTTTAATTTACTTCAGATGGGCAGAACTCAAATGCTTTTTGTAGGACTTTACGAGCACTGGTTGATCTTTCTAAGAAAAAACTATTTGTGTTTTCATTGGACTGGGGTGTCCAACTATTATACGAATTATACTGGCTTCCAGTCAATGTTTTCTAAAATGACGGAAAAGTGAGTTGAGATAATTCTAACAAAAGAAAATAATAATAGTACTCTATTAAGTTCTTCCTGTAGCCAATCCACTGCTTCCACCCATTTTCTTTTGAGATCTGTGTTTTGCAGTACAACTTTATGAGCCATTGGTATCCTCATGAATAAACCGACTAATCCTTTGATACATTGATATGACCGTCTTTGATATTGATTTTTGTGACGCAATATTGTGTCAAGTACACCTTCTCTATCTTCTAAAATGTGTGAAAAAAAGTCAGTATACAATTAAAAAGAAAATTCAGTTAACTTACCATTTCCAGTCATAGCATTTTGAATGCGTAAAACTTGCCATGAATCTTCGATACTTAATATGACAAATAGTAAATCCAAATAAAATTTGAGCTCTTGACAATATGTATACATTATGTGCCATAATATTTCAGTTAAAACCATACTACTACTCAGAGGATTCTCCCAACATACAAATTGTAGCATTTTCATGCTTTCTTCATTCATTTGAGAATTATCAATAAGTTTTTTCAAATAACTGAAAAATATATTATATATTTCATTAATATGAATGTATATTTATTTATTTACATTTTAAGATAATACATACCATATTCGACCAAAAATACTATCTTTAACTTGTTGAGGAACTTTTCTTAGGTATGGTTGACATTCCGCAAATGGATTCGGCAGGAAAGGAGTACCCTATAAATCAATAAATTGGAATACTGAATTGAGAAATCAAGTCAATGAGGAACCAAAAGTGTACGTGTTCAACGTATACAACACATTTTAGAGATAACGTTGAGCGACATAGCCACAGCTGGTTGTCATCATGCTCAGTCTCCATAGTGGGACTAGGCATATTTATATCTTCAATATATTTCTAATACCACAGCAAGTGCCCACCAACTTTTTAATAATATTAAGAGGACACTACATCCACATGAGTTGTCTATGTCTTACAAATGTACAACTTAGCAAAAACTGTATAGTGTAGGATAGAACTACTCAGGCAGTAGTGATAGTTAGGACTCCAAATAGATACACAATATAGCTGAGAACATTATCTATGAAATGATCAGAGGCAACCAGTCAGGTAAAACCTATTTGTCGTGCAGAGCCATTCGTCTGTATGCTTTTAGTGGAAATGTGGAATAATGACAAGCCCCTGCGCTTAAGTGGGCTGCTATACTCACTAGAGTAGTTTTTAAGTTAAAAGCATACTTTTGTATTTCATCAGTAGCAGTTTGAAAAAGGCACTACATTTATTTTTTTTTGCTAGAAAAGAAAAATATTTATGTCTCGTCAGAGGCTTCTCTCATATTAAGTGTTTAGTTCCTCCATTAATTTAAGTTTGAAAAATAAAATACTACATTTTAATTTACAAATATAAAGGCTACACATATTAGTAAAATAAAAGTTTTGGATAAATATGGATTAAATTTTCATCTATTTATTATTAATTAATTAAAAAAAAGTTATTTTCACTGATAAAATACAGTCATGGTTTAACCATTAGATTTTGTACTCATATGCCCTGTAGATTATCTATTTAAATCTAAACGTATGGCAAATTACATTTATAATCTAGTGGTTGCAGATTTCGAAAAACATTATTTTTTTGGTCACATGTACTTACAGGAGCAGAGGATACACATTTTTCTGTACAATCACAACACCGCACCAAAATTGATATCACAGAATGTAGTTTATTGATTTCATTAAATTGATATTTTATGTTTGATCCACCTGGGCCTTCATCAATGGCTACCAAAATAAATATTGCTGCCACATTTAACTAAAATGAACATTTATCAATAAATATAGCCATGATAATTATGAAAATTATATACACACCTTTATAAGTTGCTGTTTTTCTGCCATACCCAGATTACAGTACATGCAGAAAAATGAGAAATAATGTGGTAAATGTCTATTAGTATGTTCGCCCACTTCTTTTTGCAATAGACTTAAAACAGCAATAATTAAATGGTCACTTAATGAAGCCGTAGTATCTAATAAAGAATCTAAAAATTAAAAGAAATATAATTTTAGATATATAAAAAAAGTTATATTGTATAATAATATTTTGTATTACTGGAAGTAATGGCTGGTATAAGAATAGCATCATCTTGAAGAGAATAATGAGCCAAGTATGCAATTAGCTTAATGAAAAATGATCGCACTTCAGAGCTCATGCATTGCAATAAATATTCCACAAACCTAAACATTTGAAAATACAAATATATGTAAATTTGTATAAAATATTAAAATGCAATTGCTATAAGTTTACCTTTGTGGATGATTAAACAATATATTTCGAGCAAACCAAGCACGAACAGATGCATATGTGCAGATATGTGATGCTAATAAGTCATACCATTCCATGGCGTTCCCTCTTAATGATTTCTTAGTATGCAGGCCCACATAAAATATAAACTTACTCACAAGCTGAGTAGATAACAAAGATAATTCTTCTTGATCCGTAGCCTAATATATCAAATCAATTAAATAACAAATTTTAACATTTGCTTGAAGGATATTTATGCATTATTTTGTTTACTTACAATTTGTATTTGTTGTAAATCATTAGATGATGCAACCATGTTTGGTGCATTAATTGTGGCAATGTTACGAATGAATTTAAAATATTCCTCAGTATACTGACTGCGAGTGTGTAAAAACCGTATATTCTGCTGTTGAACACTACGTTTAATACATGAAGGCATTTTAATACAACTGTTACTTGAACGCCGATCGCCTATAAAGTAATAAATAAAAATTATACTTGAAACTAAATAAGATTCTCAATTTGTAGAATTTAAGTAAAATTAATTTTTCCATTGAACAGGAAATGTCCTTATTTATTAAAATTCCTTTCATATTAAAGAATAAAGATGGTAATTTTTTTTTTAACTTACTTAAATTAAGGTTTCTCATTCCATTAACTAGTAATTCTTTGTTACAATCTACTTTGGTGTAAAATAACATATAAGCATTCCACCATCGTTTTTGCCTTCGATAACTGGTTCTTTTTAATGCATGGTCAAAAACCTAAGATAAATAATCAAAAAATAAATATTTAATTATAAAGGATTAATAATGAAAATTTACTTCTCCCATATAATCTCCACCAAAACACTGAGTTTTCATTTCTTCTTCTTCATCCATTTTACATTCAGTTACATCCCCATCATCAAATTTGTACCATTTAGATGAACCTTCTGCACTTCTAAGACATATAAGATACAATATATTAGGATATAGTAGTTAATAATAACTTTTAATATTCCAGTACTCGTGCAATTTAAAATAGTTTAGCAAGCACTTGACCTTTTTTGAGTACTCGACTTGACACAAAATATTTTTACTTGACTTGAATAAATGAATATTCAACTTGGCATAAAAAAAACAATATTCGCAAAAATCTACTATTTAACCATTCTAAATAGAATGTTTTCATTTTTAAGCGAAATCTATAAGAATGAATTTTTTCTTTTAAATATTGACTAAATAATTGAATAATAGGAACAATAAAATATTCATTGAAACGAGTATTAAATAACTATTAATTACTAACATCAATAAGTGTAATAAGAAAAACAGGAAAAATTTTTGCTAAATAAATTCTGCTTAAAGCAATATTTTAATAATTGTTTATAAATAATAAGGACACCAATCTATAACATTTATTTTTCTTAATATAAAGGATAAAGAAAATTAGTTTTTTTTTGCGCACTTTTCATTTGTAATGTGTACAATTATGAAATTTTAGGTTTGAACTTTGGTATATAAATAAATGATTAAAATTTATACCTGTCTTGAATATAAGAATAGTAATGTCCTCCACTAGCTTGACCACTGTGTACAACTATACCAGTTAATTGATACTTGGTATTATTTTCGTTTTGAGACTCATCATAGTCACAATCAATTATTTCACCTTCAATTTTCGCTAGCCCCGAAACTATAATAGGTAAAATACATAAAGAATTAATTATTATTTATTATGATTATAATAGAGCAAACATTACTATTTCTAAGTATTACTTCAATTAAATACCTGTGTACGGTTCCATGTCTAGGTTTCTTGGAAACTCAAAATAATCATTAAATTTTATGGCACATACGCGTTCAAAATCATACTCAAATCTCTTAAGTTGAATAGCTAAAATAGGTGGTAACTTTTTAACACATAATCTCTTAACAGTAACAACCTTAAAAAAAAATTATCACACGCACAGTTAGTGACAATTTAAAGATTTTTAACCTTTATTGGTCTGACCTTTTTATTGCATTTATCACAATGGTAAGCATCAGCTCCTTCTAATAGTTCTCCCTTCACATATTGTTCTAGGGAGTCAGTTAAATTCGAATGATTTCTTATATCCACACTGATAACGCTGAAGGGTTCTTCTTTAGAATACCTTGCAATATAAAAATCAATGATAATCAAATATAATAAATTAACAGAAAAATATTTTTATAATACCTATGTGGACAACCCTGACATATTTTTTGGTCTGAATAAGAACCTCCGAGTGTTTTACTCATGATTTGGTCTTGGGATAATGCTTTAAGGGCTTCATCTAAGCTTTCTACAAGACTCATAAAAAACTCAACAGCATCTTGTTGTTCTCGAAGATTCACTGGTTCACCTTGTAATCTATCAAGACAATGAAAATACAATTTTTTTTACAAAAATCATTAAGAATTATAATTACTTGAAATGTTTCCATAATCCTCTTGGGATATAATATTGAACCTTGCTAAATGCTAGGTGTCCAAATATAGCTTGTACTTGTTTTAATATACCAACATTGTATTCTTTTCTGGATTGATCAAATTTATTACGATCTTCAGAAATGTCTAGTTGAGTCTAAACAAACCACCAGTTTGAGATTTAGAGTAGTTAAATTATTTGAAAAAAAAAAAAAAATACAAATAGGCAATAAAATAAATACCTCATTATCATTTTTGTCATCACTATTAAAATCATCATTTGTATCAATAGCAGCACCATGTGCTGATAATATACCTAATCGTATAGGGAGTACCATGTACAACTGTTGCAATACAGAATTCATGTAACAAGTAGCACCTGCATTTTTAAGCCCAACAAAACCACGAGCTGTTCTTGCACCCATCATAGGCAGATAATCCCATTCAACCAAAGGATCTTCACGTTCTAAAAAGATAAAATAGCAATCTAGAATCTATTTTCATACTAATTATTGGTACAAATACCTGAATAAAAATATTGAGTAAGCATTTCAACAGTCAACTTTAAATTTGATACACAGCCAATGCAGAGGGATATTATAAGATCAAAAGCTGCATTAGTAGAATTTGGAGATTTACAAACAGGTGTAACTTCGATATCAACAAAATCAATAGCTTGATGTTTAGTCATATCTTCCATCAACTTGGACGCAGGGAAAATAAAATCTTCAAGTAATTCTTTGATCAACATTATGCCAGCATCTTCATTGGATCCAATTTGATCACGTTTCTCAATACTTATCATTTGGACTAACTCTTTGGTTATATTTAGGTGACCTTCAAGAATCACTTCCTCTATTCCTGAGTCACCATCAGTTTTTATTTTCTCTCTTATATGTTTTAACCATTTAATTTCATTATTTAATAACTTTTCAAAATCTGGCACAGGAATTTTTTCATGACTAGCATAATTTAATAGGTAAGTTAAAACCTTAAAAGAAAATAAATTGATAAATAAAATTACTGAATTATTACATTTAATCACACAACAGTAACTTACATGGAAATACTCATACGAGTTTTGAGCAAATTTCAGTACAGTATCATTGAGAACAGAAAACATTAATGAAATGGTAGACAATAATGGTTCGGCACTCCAGCTAAACTTAATTATCAATAGAAATTGTTCAGCAGCAGAACAACGAACTTGTCTACAAACATAAAAATAATATTTTAGTATTGAACACATCAAAAAATAAAATTAATTTTAATAATTTTCTAAATGTATTCAAATTCAATACCTGTTATTAGCCAATAAAATTAAATCAATAAGGAATATTTGCCAATCTTTTTTCTCCATTAACTGACTTAAATAATTTGGCTTCAAAAATAAACACAGGGTTAATACTTCTAATGCTTCTTTACAGACTGAAATACAATACACATTAATTTATAATAAAATTAAAATGAATTATAATCTTTCAAATGCATACCACATATATCTTCCATTTCTAAGGATCTTCCATTTAAATTATTATGCAAATCTGCATTGTTTAATTGACCATTGAGCATGTGTTGATTGGCTCCAGCCATTGCCCATGCTAACTGAATAGTAGTCCAGATCATATCCAGGTTAGGCATAAATTTTGATAAAGACTTATTGATAGCTATTATAGAGTCTTCTAGAGTGTCACAACCAGTAGCTATTTTATCTATGAACTTTCGTGCTAGTTTAGAAGTAACACTACGTAACATATACTCTAAATTGGGATTAGGGACCAGACCAAATGCTTCTTTCATTAAAGCCAAAGTATCATCACATTGGTCAATTACATCTACTCCTTTATATACAACACATTCGTTATCGTTTGATGTTCCCATTACTAAGCCAGATGATTGACATAATTGTGTAATAACTTGTCCCATTACACATAATACAAGTCTACATATCTTAAGCACAACCAAATAAATGGATCTAAATAAATTGAATACAAATTTAGTTTAAAATATTCAAATTTCAATTAAATTTATTTCATCAAATAGTTTTTGGGTTTACCTTTTAGTAGTCTGATCATTTTCTAAGATGAATTTATTTGATACTAACATTTGAATAATTTCAGGGGCATGACTACTTGTTATAAAATGTGTTTGAAATTCTAGTGTTTTATCTGCCATTGGATCAATGGCAGGTAACAACATAGAATATAGCACCTAAAAATATTAACATAGTTATAAATAATTTATTTTACATAAATCTATCAATATTTAGAACTTACCTCTAAGTTGTATAAATTTTGAGATGAGGAACTAGTAAAATATATACTATCTATGTTTAAATTTCCTTCAACAGGTTCTGATTGATGAGTAAAAAATTTCTGAAATAAATATTTTATTTATCAGATTATTCAAAAAGATATATTATGTAGCTGTTGAAACATCAAAATGTACAGTGGGTTCACTAGGTATAAGAACCAAAATATTTTAAATTTTCTTATATCCGTTCAGACTATTTAAATTGAAAAAAATCCCTTAATTTGCTACGTAAAACTACCTGCCATATTGGGTAAATATTGGACTAAAAATAAAATTTTTAAAGCTAAAATAGACCCAATGTGGTTTATTTTTGCTCACTCGGACAATTTAAATTGAAAAATTCTCTGATTTGATATGTTAAGCCACTTTGAGTAGTTCTCGAGGTAAGGTTAGTTAGGTTACTCTGAGATCTACTCAAGGTGGTTTTATATCACAACAAATCAAGGGATGTTTTCAAAATAAATTGTTTGAGCGAGTGACCTTGCTAGGTCTATATGTACTATGGTTGGCAGTTATGATAACCGAAAAATACCAAGGTGAGAATACCAAAGGGACCTTGAAAGATTCTTTTATACATTTTAATTTTGAAGTGAGTTATAAGAGTTTTAAAATTTGAGAACATATTCAAAATGACATAGTATACAGATTGTTCTGTATGTTAAATTATCCATGTCAAGTGTTAGTAAGGTAACACAATATGCAGGTATAACGTCTTTCTAATAAATATATTTTGTATTAAATATGTATTATGTAACAATGCTGTGTGTTTGATTAAGTTATTTAATAATTAATTTGTGTGGCAAGGATTTTGTTGCTAAAAATGCTGGGTGGTCACCCATCTGGGAGCTAGCAGCGCCGGCTGGAAATTTCACTCGGAGCATTTCGGCACATTGGACGTACGACCGTGCCTCACCAAGCAGCATTTAATTTTTATTTTATTTTATTTATTTTTTATTTAAATTAATATCGAAAGATTACTGGGCCTCACTGAGGAAAACTCGTGTGGAGGCCCATGAGTTATCTTAGATTACAAATAATTCTTATTGTTTTAAGGTACATGTTACATTTTTAAAAAACAAATAAGCAGTTTTTCATAAATAAATCACATAAATAATTCTAGTAACTATTATAAGCGTTAAATTAGTATGTTACATACAATTTTATGTTTTACACACATATTCATATCGTAGCCAGTGGTTAATTTTTTTTTTGAATATGGGTAGCGGTAAATTAACCATATCATTGGGCATTAAGTTAGCTATCTGCGTTCCCAAAAAATAGTAAACTTTTCGGCAACTAGTTTTTGAGGGCCAATCTAGGGAAAATTTACTATCTGCATATCTGGTGTTGACCCCATGGTTTATAGAATCTAACTGATTGTGTTTTTTCAGATATATGGTGATTGTTTTTAGGTATAAGAGTTCTATATTGAGGACATTAAAGTCTTCGTAAAGCTTTTCGGTTGGATATCTCCAATTTT
>NW_019100815.1:0-9367 GCF_001856785.1 Myzus persicae | reverse complement strand
GCGTTGTTGTAGGCACCACCCCATCCGATTATGCCATACGATATTATTGACTCGAATAGTGTTAGGTATATAGTTCTGATGTCTTTGAAAGGCAATATTTCACGTAATTCTTTCATTATGTATATCATTTTTTTTAGTTTATTTGTGACAGAAGTAATCTGGTTTATCCATTTCATATCAGAGCACATTTCTATGCCTAAATATTTACAGTTTTTGACAATACTAACCGAGTTACAGTCACAGCTTTTCAATGTATTACAGTTGGATTCGTGGATTTTTATATTGTGTATGGGTGGTAAAGTTTGTTCAGACAGTGAGTGGAGTAAGATGGTTGATTTATTGAGATTTAGAAATAAACTGTTATCGCTCAACCAATTATGGATAGATTTAAGATCGACTTCAATGTTTTGGCATACTTCACTCCAAGAACTACCAATACAGATCAGTACGGTGTCGTCTGCATAACACACTGTTTTACTATTTAACTTAAGTAATTTTATATCGTTTAAGTGGATGTTAAAGAGAACCGGAGATAGTGTAGTACCTTGAGGTACTCCGCATTTTATAATATTTTCACTAGAGATAGTACTGTTTATTTTTACCCTCTGTATTCTGTTTTCTAGATAAGATTTAATGAGAGACAAGGCCGATCCAGTTATGCCTATATTCTGTATTTTACTTAGAAGTTTATTGTGATCCACTGTATCGAAGGATTTAGCCAGATCTAAATAAATTGTAGCACATTTTTTTCCTTCATCGAGTGCAGTATAGATAAGTTTTGTGACATTCGTTAATGCTTGGTCCGTGCTTCTATTGGGTCTAAAACCGAATTGACATTCAAAAAGAAGATTGTTTGATTCTAAGAAAGATATAAGTTTTTTTTTTATGATTTTTTCAAATGTTTTAGCTATGTTTGAAATAACTGATATCGGACGAAAGTTTTCTAGAGCTGAGATAGGACCTTTCTTATGTGTGGGGGTTATTATAGCTACTTTAAAGGCATCTGGTACTTTATTTTGTGATATGCATAGATTAAAAATATGACTTAATGGTTTACAAAATGTTAAACTATGTTTTTTTAGTAAATCGGAGGGTATCTTATCAAGACCGGGTGAAGATCCGTTTTTTAATTTAGAGATAGCTTCAAAAATTTCAGTATGAGTGATTAGGTCGAATTTATTAAAGTATACCTTGTTTTGCAAATTATAGTCGAAGTTTGTAGTGTAATTGTAGGTATTTTTACGGTTTTTTAGTGACGTAATTAAATCGGTAGCTACATTTGTAAAATATTTATTAAATTTTTCAGCCAAAATATATTCGGGGTTTTCATCAGTATAATCATTTATGTTTTTACAGTTATTTAATAATTCTTTAAAGTTACTTGATTTCTTATTTTTTGCTAAGATATTATTAATAGTCTGCCATTTAAGTTTTGTGTTATTTCCAGATTTTAGTAATTCTGCTTTGTAGTAAAGGATCTTTGCAGTTTTTATTATTTTTGTAATTTTGTTTCTAAATTTTACGTAGTAATCTTTTAAATTTAAATTAAGGGGGTGTTTCTTAACTTGTAAATGGAGACGGTCTCTTTGTCTTATTGAGTTAATTATCGCGGTAGTGGCCCATGGTTTCAATTTTTTGGTTTTTGAGGAGATAGATATTTCAGCTGAGGCCTGGTTTTTTAGGTTATTTAAAGTGCTAGTGAAATATTGAGTGGCTTTATTTACATCAGTGAATTCAAGTATTTCTGACCAATTGTGGTTTACAATTGAGTTTGATAGTTTTTGATTATCAGTTTTTAATATTTTAAGTGGATTTGGCATATTATTTCTTTTATCTAATATATTGCCTAAACTAAGTATTGTCGGGTAGTGGTCTGTAATGTTAGAGAGTACAATTATTGGTATTATGTTAGCATGGGACTTTGTTTTAATAAAAATATGATCTATACAGGTATTTGAAATTGGTCTGGTGATGGTATTGATAAGCGATGCAAACCCGAACTGTGCCATTACCAGTAGGTACTCTTCTCGTATTTTAGAATGTTTGATCAAATCAATATTTAAGTCACCTAAAAACATTTTGTAACTAGCTGTTTTTAAAGTGGAATTTAAAAGTATTATATCATTAAGCTCGAGTAAAGTTACGTCTGTATTACTATTGGGTGATCTATAAATCGCGTAAATCAAAAAGTCAATTTTTGACATCTTAAAAGAAATCTCTAGGGCTGTTAATACTTGTGTATTGGTTTCGGTAACAATGATATCGCTTAATGTGTCCTTTAAGTAGACTACAACACCATCATTATTATTAAATGAATAACTGCACTTAATATACATAACAAAAACCAACTAGTTTTATATTTGATAAGTTAATATTGTGAACTATTGAGCCATAAAAGGTTTACTTTAGTTATAGACAAACATAAAATAAAAGTACCTTTATCTTTTTGATTGTAGATTCTGCAGGGGGAATTAATTTTAAAATACAACGTGCAGCTTCACGAAGTTGTTGATTTTCAATTTCAATACCCTTATCTGACACTTGTAGGAAGAAATTAACATATTTCGGATTTTCAGAAATGATCTATAAATTATATTTTAAATTAGTGTTAATTATACTCTTACAAATACATTAACAATACATACCACGGTGGGTAAACAGTTTTCTGCATCCATATTTAAGCTAAAATCATACAGAGGCTGGTTATTAGTGATAGAGCTGTCTGAACTACTATCTGGTGAACTGGCTAGATTTGTATTGGCGGTCACTAGTCTAGCATTAAGGTACTGAAAACAAATAAGTTGTTAAAACAAATAAATTATAAATAAAACATTAAATATATTACCAATTTATCTCTGAAAGGAAGTTCACCAAGAAGTTTGTTGTCGTCTAATGTAGTGGTGAGGTCAATACTACTACCAGGAAATATATCCAATTTTATATTCATAGCACCAGCTATAGCTGTGATTGTTCCACTATTCCTTAACCTTTTTAATAACTGTCGCCGTACACATGAAATATTATCGTTACTATGCATGACAAGTTCATGATCATCGACCAAAGAGCGATTGGCATTCGTTAAACGAACAATTACAGTTATATGTTTTCCTCGACAAGCTCTATAAAAAAATTTAATTTCATTAGTATTTATATTACGAATTATGAAATATAAATTAAATATACCTGTGTAATGGCAACAAACAACGATCTCCATTAAAAGAAGCATCGCATTCTCCTAAATACTCATATAACACTTTCATAACCCTGATCATTTTAGTGATTTCTACGTTTCTTTCAATCACATCATCATTGTTCATTAATGGTTTTGATAGAATGCTTACTGTGTCATAATGAGCACGCAACCTTTCTAAACATTCAGCCACAAATGTTTGGTGAAATTCTAGTGGATTGGCTTGCAGTCTAGGAGCCAGATTTGTATTGACTTCTTTAAGCAAATGTATTGCATGTGCTGCAATATCTTCGGTGCAATTAGTCACAACTTTCCATAAATAATCTACACCAATTAAATCTATATTCTCCATCTGATAACAACGCCTTTTTTTCAGTAATTTTCCTTCTTTAACATTGACTGCTTTGAAAAATCGTTCAAAACATCTAGAAAGTATTAAGTTAAATTACATTTTAAATTCGAAATAAATTTAATGATTAAATATACATACTTTATTCCATTTTCAGTAAGTAATGTTGGATCAAGTTGCAAGAGGTTATTAACAAAAAATTTAGTATTAATTGAGGGGTCAATGTCTGGTTCCTCGCCCATTAATTTTGAAAACCAACGAAAACAAGCTTCACGATCTGCTAAGAACACAGCTTTTTCAGCGAGTGATATCCAAACTTGATGTGCTTGTTCAGCACACAACCAAAGGTTTCCATCCTAAACATTAATTATAGAATGTATCTTTAAAATATTTTATATATGTTAGAAGTATTTATTTGGATTATACCTTTAAACAAAATTTCAAGAAATACAATCTTTCTTGAACCTGTTGTAAATGACAATAGCGCCCATCAGGATAATATTTAGCGGGATCAAGATTATGATTTTCTAAAATAGATTTGATTATTGTAAAATAGTTTATGAATAATATTAAAAATTAATTTACCTTGGGCAACTTTTCTTACATCATCCATATACTTGGATAAATTATCTGTGACTAAAGACACTAAAGTATGGTTATTTTGAAGACGTGCAATGATCTCTTGTCTGAAAATGTATAAAGAGTAAGACTGTAGATATTGTTAGGAATTAAAGTTTTGTTTTGGGCCCTAAGAAGATTTTCTTGATTGCATGATGTGCCTGACGAATAAACATAATTTATTTTGAAATTAAAATTCTTACTTCATATTTAAAAACTGTATTTATGTATAAATAGTACTGTACTTTTAGATTATGCATGTAACGTAATAAAAAATAATAGGAAGATATTAGTTATTTTATAAATATACTTAACTCACCGATACAAAGTATGGGCTGGTGTTTGATGAGCTCCTACTGGAGAAGAATCATATAACATACATATATCTCTCATATGTTTTAAAACAGGAAGTACCCATGAACTATTATTTTTAAGTTCATCAACACATTTGTCAAGCCAGGCTGTTTTCTGTGCATCTCGGTCCTAATTAATTAATGTTAACATTTGATAAGCATCATAATATATTATAGAAAACAGTATTATTACTTGTGCACAGCTATAATCCAAAATTTTTACATGGGCAGACAGTGCTTGATCTATTATTTCAGTTGATACATCTTCTCCGTGAGCCAAATTCCAAAACAACATTAACACCTACACGTTTTTAAATAATTGTTAATTTTGTACATACATTTAGTTAGTTTAAATTACTTTATGAGCCATAACACCATCTTTATCGTCTTCAGCTAGTCGTCTTATTAGTTCTAATAATTTTTCTCTTTGTTTTTTATTAGCATTAGTCCAATTAGCCTATAATAATTAATAATTTAGTATTTACTTTAAAATAAATTACATATTATTATTTTTTATTACATGAAAACATTCAAATAAGTGGTCAAGTTGTTCAGGTGAAAAGTCCCAAGCAAGCTTTGCTAATAAATCATGGACATTTTTCACAATAGCATCATGTTTCCCAGCTTGAGCTGCCCATAATGCGTCCAAATCATTCAATGATAATGCTTGCTCTTTAATCACAAAGCGTATAATTTTTTCAAGTTTCTCTACATACTGAGGTTGATGTAGAGAATCTCGAAGTACTATCTCTAGTACATTATTTTCTTTGATCCATTTCTATTTATATACAAAAATGACAAATGTACATATTATATTATATAATACTATTTGAATAGGTTATTATTATAAATATTTGAGAAAACTCACAGCCATCTTTTCCGGAGTTAAATATTCCTCATCATGGTCTATATGCCTGTGAGGAGTGTATGTAACATTGGTAATAACTTTATTAACTTCATTTAAGGCATTCATTTTACCATTGAAAGATGATATTTGTAATAATCTATAGTTAAAAAATGAATATTAAACAGTGAATACATAATGATAACATAATAGTAATGGCAATAATAATTTATATATAAATTACCTAAGTAACATTTTAAGTCTAAATATTTCTAATTGTTTAATTAAATCATCCTGTTTTGGTATTTTCATAGCAAGCTGTTTACAAGCCTTGATTATTGAAGAAATGGCATCATTCTTTCCTTCATTTTTAGTTTCTTTTTTTAGTTCATCGTCAGTTAGAACATCCAATAAACTAGGTATTTTTTCCTTTAATTCATAATATAATTAAATTCATGTTTATATAATCTCAAAAAAATCTACATACCACAATAGGCATCAAGTACTTAAGAATCGTTGGTTCAGTTAAAAGTTCAGAACAACTACCGAATGGCCTAATGAGACCAGAAATAATTGATATAGTTAGAGTTTTATTAGATTCAAATCGTCCCGATAATTTTTGAAAACCACCTAAGACTCCAAATCTGAAAAATAGTACAGTGAAAATTTACAAATAAAAATGATCAACTTTGCACTTGTTACATACTTATTTAACAGATCAACAAGCCAGCCTTTAGGAGCTCTAGAATCAGGAGGTGTTCTTGCATATAAATCAAAATCATTTGTGTCGATTTCTGGTATATAATCCGAATGTTTAGTGCAGTTGAATAGATGAAATCTGTTTGTAAGTAAACATTTAGTTAACAAAATCAAGGTAAAGTTAGGTTTTCAACAACAGTGTAAAAGATAGTATTTACTTATTTAAAGGATTAAACAACATCCCCAACATCTCTAGAAATGGAAAGTTGTCATCGTCAAGTTTGAGCACCAACAGTTCTACTAACTTCATACAGTTATTCATGATGTACTGTTGAATGTTTACTTTCCAGCTGTTAACAGCATCATCAGTTAATATTCGAGTAAATGATAACACCATAGCATCACGAAAAAATTTTTGACATCCTTCATTGTTGACGTCCAATCCTTTTTTGCAAAATGCAATTGAAACATTCAACAACGATACTAATTCTTGATCAGGTAATACTGGTACAATCCAACGTTGACTATGTATTTTCTCTTCCAAATTAACTAGTTTAATAATGGGGAATACCAATTCTTCTTCTTCCTCCATCTCGTCTTCTTTAAGGGTTTCTTCTTCTTTGGTTTCCACATCAATTTCAACACTGTCATCAGCTGATGTTGTCTCCCCAATAGTCTGTTCAGGCACTTGATGTGACTCATTGGCTTGAGGTTGCAAAATGTTGATATTTGACAGAACACTATGGATTTGTGTATTTTGTTGCGGTACATTCTACAGAGGGAAAAAAGTTATTTTAAAGTCTCATAGAGAATATTACATGTCTAAGAGCATAACTGAACAGCAAGAAATTGTACTCACTTGAACGTTTGTCTGGTTATCGGCCGAATCCAATCCGACAGTTTGTCCACGAGTCGCAATAGTCATCCTGAAACATAAGACGTACTATTTGTACAACGACAATAATCCGCCAAAATATCTGGATAGACGTACTAAGACAGTCGTTGAGTGGGTAAAATATCATTTGTAACGTGAGTGTCGAAGCGACCAGCCGCCGTACTAGTGTGATTGTATACGATATTACGGCGACAGATGCAGTCAGCATTCGGGTGTTTGCCAAAAACTTATCTCTCCCACCGCATTCAACCCACCAGCCGATGGATATGCCCCCATGTCAATCATATAATTATTATCATACTCACGGGATGGCGTTAAAGACGTCCGGAGTCCGACGGCTGTATTACACATGCACGGCCGGCGGCAGGCCAGCGGAGTGTTGTTTACGTTTCGTTCCAGTGGACAAGCCGGCGAGACGGCAGGCTGGCGCGTGTATATGGCGCAAAGCAAGCAGTAACAATGACATGGACGTCGAACACGGCAGCCGGGGGGCGCGGCGTCTGTTTGTTTTTCCGATAGTTAACGTTTAGGGGTACGTTACCGGCGTTAACTACATAGGTACGTGCCAACAATATTGAAAACTGCTCCGGCTACGTTCAATGTCGGTACTCGCCACTCTGTGTTCTGTGATTACGATAATACGAAGGAGAGTAGATATAAAAATAATAACAGGGTACCGGGTCTCGGAAAACGCGGCGCAAATGCGAGCGGTGTCGAAGTTTGGTTCGTTTTTATTATAGAATATTATTATGTGTTAAAAGCGATACGCGTTCACGACGGTACGACGGCGCTACAGTTGTGGTTGTACAATTGCGGCATCGAGTTCTGTTTCGTTTCAATGTTTTGGAGAACGAATTTCGGTACGAAATAAAAATCGTATCTCCGGGTAGATCGAGAGGGGGTTGTACGGACAGCGCGTCGGCGCGACGGAGACCGCTTGACGGGACGGGGTGGCGGTGTGCGAGCGAGATAGTTGTCCGAACGGAAGATAGAAAATCAAACACAAAAACAACTTGGTTGATCAGCTGATTGGTACCAAAGACCTTACACAACAACGCCGACAGTGATAAAAAAAATCCGTAAGTTGTTTTTCTTATCGGGTGCTAAGTGTTGACTGTTGAAGTAAGAACGCTCACTGGCATGACGTGTGTCTCTGTTTCACAAATGTTGAAATGTACAATATAACAAAAATTGTTTTGCTCGTGATAGAACCACTCAGTCTTAAGTCCTAGTGAAGACAAACAAAGTTTACACAATATAGTAGATAAAATTGTCTATGTCGTAGTTTTTATTTGTTTGATATCATGAATAAGAAAAAAGTTATAATACTTTTAAAAATCTGATATTTTTAAATTTTCCCAAGTAAAATAACTTTTGATGTATTGGTCTTATTTTGAGGAATAAAAAACTACGACACAGTTAAAATTCTCTTAATTACGTTTTACATTTTTAAGACGGAAACAACACGTCATACTGGTGTGGCGTTCTCTTAAAGTTGGCCTGAAGCTCCTCATATTTTATTTTATTCTATGCTCCCAACTCCTAAGTGACCAATTCCTTTATCCTTATCAAATAGCTTAATTAGTAACAACACAAAGATATTATTTTCCCTACATCGTGATTAAGGCCAACGGGTTAAAAGTTCATTAGTTTAGTGAATATTATTTTGCGGTCCACGGGAATCGGGAAGCACAAAAATAAAACAAATTATGGTTTTAGGGATGGTGATAAGTGAAAATCTAGTCAAACAATTCCAGGAAACCCTTCAAAACAATCTGAACGGGAATTGTGTGATCTATACCAACACATTTACTGTACATTTTTTTAATAAAATGTATTCGACTTTTTGGTTCAAATTTTTAAACATTGTAGCTTACAAGTTTTTAACTTTGTGGTTTATTTTGACTGGTCAATATGCGCATTATAGGATCAAGTTTTTCGATTTCCGAATAAAATGAACAAGTGGCCAGTGGGGTCGTGGAGATAACGTCCTATAGGCAACGACAGTTGAGTGTTAAGTACTGAAAACTGAACCTTAAACGGCTTAAACGGACATGACGCCCTAATCTGAGCGGCTGAGAGGCGAGTGCTGCTATTTTGCTAAGCTGAGTGGGTACTGCCGTACTGGGTAACTGTGGGTTGTTGGTGTGATGCGAATAAGCGATGGTATGCATAGTCCAAAGACTATATAAACCGGCCGCGACTGGTTATGATAACGCGTCGTCGCGCAGAGTACGGAGCGGGCATCAGGTACTTCTCCCGAAATTTCATGGAAAAAAAAAAAAAAAAAAAATTAAAAAAAAACCAGCAAATCTCAAAAAATTGTACCAACATAGAATCCAAAATTCCCTACAAATTATACGAATGGATATACCAACATAAAAAATTAATTTATATATTTTATGAAAAAATGTATTTT